>NC_081183.1:131651739-131887636 GCF_029867415.1 Vicia villosa
TGGCAAGCAAACCCTTAACTCCACTCTTTGTTTCCCAATTGGACTCGATTTCTGATTTCCGCAGATGTAAAGCAACAACAATGACTTCAGGTTTTGGAATCCTTTCTAAACCAGTGAAAGGTAATTGATTTCGAACAGGCAATCCAATTAGTTCAGAGAATTCTTCCAAAGTGGGTACCAACTGGTAATCAGGAAAGGTAAAGCAATGATGTTCAGGGTCAAAGAACTGGAACAGGACCCGTATCATGTCTTCTTCAAATTTTGAGGTAACCAAATGGAGTAGGTGACCATGCCTTTCAGTGAATTGAACATTCCTGGGGAATTCTGACACTAAGTCTTTTAGTTCAGATGGTACCGTTGAGATGTTGATTCGGATGTAATCTTTGGTGGCGGGAGCCATTACCTGCAAAAACAAAGGTAAACTCTTTGATCCTTGAAGTGTTTGGTGCAAAAATGATATGCTTATGATGCAAACATGTGGCACACAAAAACAAATCAAACAATAGCCTTAGGTTTAAAGGCTTGCATGGAGCTGATAGGTGATACCCTCCCCACTGACGTCGAGTTGGTTAAAACCTGTCCTAGAATAGTATTCGGGTTCTATGATCCTTGGAAGTAACATCTCAATACGGCGCTCGAGCGGCCGATCAAAATATTCCTCGAGGATAACTAACTTCGATCAATTTCAAAGCTAGCCACTTAATAGGCCACAAGTCAAGTTCAACTAAAAAGGTTCTAAGACAAATTAGTGTTTAATGACATTTCGGAAGCCTAATATACTCCTTGATCGTTTTCAAGGGACATCAGTATAAACCAAAGTATCGCACTAATGATGACTACCAGATCAACCGTATCGGTACATGCCGTACAGTTTCCTTGGTCTTTTGTCATATACTTAAGGTATCTCGAGATTCGGGTTAGAATCTTTCACACAAGCAAAATACCCAAACAAACCTTTGAAAAATAGAGCAATCAAGTCAAACAATTGAAAACATCGAAGTGATCTATTCTCTTAAGGTAACCCCTTTTGAAAACATTTTGTTTTTGAAAGTATTCCCCAGCAGAGTCGCCAGTTCTGTGGACCTCCGTTTTTTATCCCGGGCCATACCTCTGTTCTGGAGAGATACGTGAACTGACTCTTTTTTAACGCTTAATGCTTTCGCATTTTTGAAAATTCACAGAGTCGCCACCGACCTTTTATTTTATCCAATTAAGGAAAGGTTTATAAAAGAAACAGAAAAAAGACCTTTAAGAAATTCTGGGTAAGGGGGTAGGTTATACAAAGGGAAGGTGTTAGCACCCTTTGTATCCATGGTTATCCATGGGCTCTTAAGTTTGCTTAGCTCACTTGTTTTTCGATTACTTTTCAATTGCTTTAGAATGCTCATATGTGGTTTCAAATACTTTTGTAAATTGAATTTTGTAATGATCCGTGTGTGGATGTATACAAAATGCTTGTTTATCTTTCGAAAGATGTTTTGAAAAGAACGTTAACTTTGTAATAATCCGTGTTTGGATGTATACAAAGTTTTGTCTTTTTTGAAAGTTTTGTTTTGAAAAACAACAGTGTATGAGAATTTTGTTTGTTTTGATTTGAGCAAGCAAACTAGGAGGTCTACCTTGAGTTGTAAGGTCTTTATCCTATTTCCTTTAAAAATCTATCCTTTCACCGGATATAAACGCAAGGTTCGATTTTGTACTCAAAATAGTAGAATTTTGACTTTGATTTTGAAAAGAATGAGAAGGGATTGCCTTAAGAGGTGCAAGTGTGATTGTGTTTGTATTCAGATATTTTATCTTTGAAGTTAGTGATCTAACGGTTCAATTTTATCTTTGACATACACGCAGTTTATATTTGCTGGAAATTAAAATGCGGAAATGTAAAGTGCGGAAAGTAAATCTACGCTATTACATCGATTGTGCAGGAAATGTAAACTAGCCTATTTACATGAATTTGACATCCTATACATTTATCTAGGAATTTAAATTGCAAGAAAAATAAAAGGCATGTTTTTGGATTTTTTATGATTTATTTTAATTATGATTAATGCATGATTAATTAAATTAAAATGAAGAGAAAAAAAAATGAAAATAGATTTAAACCTAGAAATTAAGTTTAAAATATGTATAAAATATTTGTCAATTAATTTTAAAACAAAACTAATTTTTTTGGAATTTGATTTGAAATTGATTTAAGCTAATTAAAACATAATTATACAAATAATTATACAAATAATTAAAACTTAGAGAGAAATTTATTCAAAATATGTACAAAATTAGTTTATAATATATAAACAATATTTATTATAAAGAACAATTTTTTTTATGATTTTTTGATTGGTTAGAATAATTAAAAAGCCAATATATAAATATATACTAATTAATTATGCAAAATATTGAAATTTTGAAGAAAAATAAAATATTTTTATTTCAGAAAATAATATATTATTTTAGAAGTCTAAAAATATTTTTTGTGTATTTTTTGGATTTTTAAAAACTATTTTAATTAATTTAACAAAGAAATTAAAATAAAAATAGAAAATAAAAGGATACTGATCAGGTGTGGTGGGGTTGAGAGTCCATGGTAAGGAGTGCTTTGTCTGGAGCGTTGGATGATGTGACTGGAACGATCATGTGGTCATTGAAACGAGGGAGTATGATGCGTACATAGCCTGCAAAGCACTGAATCATATATTTAAAAAAAACAAACGCGCGCAGGGCAGCCAATGAGAGGCTGCCACGAGTTCGTCTTCTTCCTCCGTCCGTTGGCTTAGGCCTGCAACTGTCACTAAAGGTTTTAGTGACGGTTTTTTGCTGTAGCTACATGTCCTGCAAAATAACGAATAGGGGTAAACCTAAAAATAAATTTGGCGCGACCCCTCCATTCAATTCGTCTGATCCATACGAACTCAATGGTACCACTTAGAACCTCTAATTTTGCCTATTTCAGAAAGCCCTAATTTTGAAACTATGAACCCTAAAATGGTAGTTTCATGTTACGTGTTCAAACTTCAATTAAGTTTCCAGAAATGATCTACACATCAAACCAAACTCAACTATATGTCTACATCTTGTTAAACATGCGTGGATAACCAGATACGAATTGATTTAAGTTCGAGCAAATTATGACCTGTATAGCTCGATTTAGTGAGCTTCAAGGCTTGTAATTGATTGGGATACGTTTATTGATGTTCAAAGATGATATTTGAATGCTTTGTTTGAACTGAAACTAGTTAGAAACTAAAATTCGAATTTTGAATTTCTTTCAAAAAGTTCCAAGTGGTTACAAGTGTATTATGAGTAAGGCTTTGTTTCTGAACTTGTCTCCTTCATTACTGAAGTATGCTAGCCTATTTATAAGCATTGAGGTGCTTAAAATCTAAGCTAGAAAGCAATAAGTGCTTTTGCTAGAATCTTGACTTTTCCACATATGTAGCTTGGCATTTAAGCCACTATGGCTTGATTTTCTTCTCTCCCTCTGTTGTACTTTGCTTTGAGACAGAGTTGAATGAGTCATATTGATGAGTCATGCTTGGAATACAAGCTATCCATTATCCTTTCATTTTTCCTTTTAATTTAATCTTAAAATAAGAAAAAATCAAGCAAAAATGGATGAAAAATGTTATGGGCTTAGTCTTGGTCGTGGGAGGCCCATAATATTATGGAAATGATGTTTGAACCATGAAAACTTGGCCCCATTTGGAAAAAATGCATTTTTGAGCAATGTTGATTTTATGCATTTTCCAAAATTTAGCCAACTTCAACAAGGTGTAAATCCCTCAATTTTTGTCATATGGAGGAGATCTTGCACTTTTTGGAAACCTCATAGAGTCCTATAACCAATGCCTTTGGTCTCATGTCAAAATGATTTTTGATGCTCCTTGTGTGTCCTTTTGAAAAAAGTGTCTTTTTGTTGACTTTGAAAATGACCTGTAATGTCTTTGATCATATTTTTCAAATGGTGAATCCAATGACCATGGGATCAATGTCATTTGAAAGATAATTGAATTTCCTTCAAAATGAGCTTTGGTTTGAATTTTTTGGATGAAGGATGAGAGAGTTATGATCAGTCAAAGTTGAGTTGACTTTTCAGGCAAAAACCCTAATTTTGAATCTTAGGGTTTTGTTGATTTTTGATCTTTCCTTGATGAATTATGATCATCCAATGATCAAATGATGAATCCTTTGACAAAATATGGACTTTGAAAAAAAATTTCATTTTTGACTGTCTGTTGACTTTTTGGGTCAAACGGGTCGTCTGTTGACTGTTTGAGCTGCTGACGGTGCGTCTGAGTGAATTGAAGTTTGAAAATTTGTATGATGGTACTTTGAGATATATGGATGTGTATGAAATCCATTTGAGCTCTCAAAAACTTGTTTCTCTTGTAAAAACAAGAAAACCCTAGTCAGGGACAGTTTATGTAGGAGACAGTTAAGCGTACCTGATTTTTGTGCAGTGTTGAGTCTCTGCTAATCGCGTGATATTCAGAAGACTTCTAGAACAAAAATCTTGGAATTTTGAATTGTGAAAGATTGATTTGATTGATGGTACAAAACACTGAGAATTGTACTGCCAGCAGTTTGGCTGTCGACTGACTGTTCAGGTATTGACGTAGCAGTTAGAGTGAAAAACTCAACAGTCAAAGTTAATTTTCTTTTTTTGTTGTTTTTGTTTTATGTGAAAAATGAAAGTTATTTACATGACTTGTTAAAAACACAGACATAATAAATAACTAATATTTACTGTATGCGGGCAAAATTACCGATAATAACCCTGAAAATCATTTAATGCACAGAAAAATGAATATTTGACTGGCAGAAAACACACAAAATATTATCCGAGTAATTAAGCAATATTATGACAAATATTACAACATTTAATACTGACACTACAAATATTACATACTATATTGAACAGTACGACGAATAAACGGTACATTTAAGAAATAAGAAATACGACAAATTTTAAGAATGACGATTGATAACCCATGCTACAAATAGTAACATGTAGATGATTGGGAGCATAAGCATCCCAGGTCCACAGTGTTCCGGGCTATGTAGACAGAAGAAAGACATGATCACCGTAGCAATGGTGATGACCATAAGAAAACACGTTTCCCACCGCTTTGCCATTTTGTTGGGAAAGAAGAAAGGATGGATTATGAAGTGGAAATTTGAGAGATGAATTAGAATTTGATGTGAGATTTTATGGAAGAAAATGGGAGGTATTTATAGAATGGAAAGGAGGATAGAGACGTTGGGGAATGATGTGATTCCGTACAAAAGGAAAATTTGAGTGGAAGTAAGATTTGAAAGAAAGTGGAGATAGTGTTGGGAAAAAGAGAGATTTGATTTTTGAAAAAGAGATTTGAAAAGATTTTTGAAAATAATGGAATATAGTACAAAAATTAGTGGGAAACAAAAGATAATAATAATCTACTTGTTACCAGTACAGTCTGAGTTTCCTGATTCTGCGCCTTCAAAAAGATTTAACTCTGTACCAAATGTGTCAGTACTATTTATCTGTAAATAAATAAATAGCATGTGTGAAGTAATAAACAGTATTTGGCGTTTGCGTAAGAATAAATTCAACTGCAAGCCAAATTACTGTATAAGAAAAATTCTAAAAACTAAGTATTTCATATGTCAGGATATTTGTTGAAATAAAAATCCATGATTATATGAGACTCTTAATTTTCAGATTGGAGTTTTCTTGAAAAAAGATGCGGGCAAATTTTGGGGTATAATAGGGGTGTTACAATATATATATATATATATATATATATAATTATATGGTTTAATATAGTTGACTCTATGCATAACATAAAATTTCTTGAAGTTTGAGTGATAATAACAATGCTTGACTGTGACTTTAATTTACGTCCGACACATCAACCATCATCTGTATATTTCAACCGCATTAGTAGTGAAATATATATTTCATTCTAATTATATACTTTTATTAGTCTTCGGTTTTTCAAGAAACATACTGTCATTGTGTTTATAAAATTGATGCATGTGTCCTTTATCACCTCCTTTATCACGTTAATATATATATATATATATATATATATATATATATATATATATATATATATATATATATATATATATATTTCTTGATAACAAGTATTTTTTTCTTTTTCAGTTGAACCTTTAAGTGAAGATTCCTTTGGAACAAATTAAATTGGTATTGATAATGCAATATGTGTCTCTTCTATTATCATCAATGGATATAAATATCATGAGAGTCAAGTAATTTTATAATATTGTATTTAATTTTTTTTTTGTGAGTAGATAATATAATTCATGTTTTAAATTATATCATGTTTAAATTATTTATTTATAAAATTTTAATAATTCATTTTACTTAATTTGGTGTGAATCTATACATGCAATGAATCAAATATTTGTTACGAATTTCATTTTAAGGTTATAACGCAAGATGATTTCGTTTTGAGTTTGTAAAGAATTTTAGAAGATAAAAATGAAATTAAAAATGATAAAATAAAAACCAGCCGGCGATATTACAACATGGATTAATATTGATAAGTTCTACTTAACTATTCATATTGCATGTTTTTATTTTATTTCGCTTATATTTTGTAGTGACATGATAATACAATGATTACTCTAGTGTGTAAAAAACAATTTTTTTAATGATTTTTAGTATAAATAATATTTTTTGCAATTATTATAACAAACTTCCATGTTATAAAGTCCGGGACACTCCATTGACCACAAGGTCGGAGTCATGTTCCCAACCTAGCCCCTGGCCTGCTTCGATTCAAGCATACACAAGAATAACAAGCGCAAAGTCATATAAGACAAACAGATCCAAATACTTAACCGAAACATTGGACATCATCACATTTTCATGTTCCATCATATTGCATTCATAAAAGCATTAAGGAACAATTAATAGTAGTTGCATTAGCACATTCATTATCATATACGACATGGCATGTTTAAATATTAATAAGTCAACATTCTAGTTTGGGGACCTATTTCATTAGATAGTACATGTTACTAGCTTTCCAACAATATAAAGTTTGCGCGAAACGGACTTACGACGCAAAAGTCATGAATTTCCGAAGTTTTAGAAAATATGCCCAAACACTGATGTAACGAGTTACATGAATCATGTAACCGGTTACATGACCCAAAAACTGCATTTTCACCTTTTTCACACATGTAACCGGTTACATCAACCATGTAACCGGTTACATGACTGACAGACCCAAAAATTCTGCATTTTTAGGGTTCTTGTTCAGTCCCAAACACTTCTAATAAACTACCAGCATCACCTCTATCATTCTAACGAAAATTCTAGCATGCAACAAGGATCAAAGATGTATCCAGTCAATAAATAACAAAAACACTAACAATTATCATATGAACATGCTTTATCATCAGAGAATCATGGATTATTTCTCACAATTCCCTAACTCCCAATTCTAACCCTTGCATGCAAATTCCCCAAGTCACTATCTAAGGACTCACCTTGGATTTAGAGAGATTAATAGGATGCTCTTGCTGTCATTGGACTTCCTCCTTGATCAACTCTTCACCTCTAAGATGATCAAACCCGTAACTACTCTCTTCACACTTTCAGCATGACTGACACAACTTCAAGCTCGGTTTTCTCCTTCAAAACAGAAGCTATGAATGCGAACCATATATGCAAATCAAAGAGAATTTCTTTAGCTTTCCAAAGAGACTAGAATCGTTACGATCGGAGTTACGAGCAGAGAGTTATACCTGATTTAGTGGAGGATGACATTGGAGTATGAAAATGGAGATATGGACTTCTTTTTCCTTTTGCTCGTAAGCTCTTCCTCTCTCTTCCTTCATAAATTTGGCTTGTATGACTCTACCATCAAACATGTCCTTATGTCCCCATGCAACTAGAAACAAATGTCCATTATGCCCTCCAACTAAGTGGTAATTACCTAGATGCCACTTAGTTGGATTCTAACTAATCCACTAACTTTTCTTAATAATTCCACATATATACATAATTATGCTTAGACAATTAAGGATGTTATATTCTCCACCCCTTAAATAGAATTCTTCCTCGAATTCTCTCCGATCACCACGAAAACAAACTCTTCATATTTCCTCCAACAAGCGGATGAATGTTCCTTACATTTCTCCTTTAGAAACCTTACGACTCTGATTGAGTGTCATTCCAATTGAAAAACATAATCTGCCAAACTGGTGTTCCACTATTCATGATCAGAAACTCTAATCCTCACGCAACCCATCTCTGTTGATACTTCGTCTTAACATATATGGTACAAGACCTTTCCAAGGTCCTTGACCTCCACTGCTCTACACTGGATTTCCATAACTTCAAAAACCCTAACAATCCACTCTTCTCAGACAAATATCCTTTGCTGAGTATATCCATGCTCCACATACGTTACTGACCTCTTCCGCTTCTTGAATTACTTATCATTCAAGAATTCCCGCTACAACATTGTTCCATACGACGAAACATCGGATTACTCTCTACATCAGTCCATACAATAACGTTAGGCGTTAGCTAAATGTCTTGGTCTTGACTTTTGGTTTCCAAAGTGTTAGGGTGGTTGTCCCAAGTTTACCTTTACTTATATAACTGAATCTCCTTACTTTAACCCTTACTCCAGTTTAGACATAACAACTGTCATTGTAAACCACGAAGGTGTAATCCTCTTGCAACTATAGCCTTGACATTCGATAACTTCACACAAGATTCTACCGATGAGAGGCGAAATTCAACAAATGACCTGTAACCATTGTCCAAGTCTTCCTGTACAATCATAGTACACAAGGCATAACCACAAAGAACTTACGCTAACTGAATATCCTCACTATCCTCCAGTATTTCGGCAGTCATGATACTATGTCCAACCATTGTGACTTACAAGCTAAACTGATGACTTACGAACATCGGACCGCATGCCATCCACAAAATGTATTCTTAAGCTGACCCATTGATAAAATCGCTCGAGTTTATGGTGGATCCTCGAGAGACTGGAATGAACGAAATGTTGCTTCGACAATTTCCCTCAGGAAGATATTTCCATCTTAACATAAAATCCTACAAATAGTTCGTTCATTCCCACCTTAGAATTATCTGATTCTTCCTCGATCCGTTGCGCTACTCTGATTCCAACAATTCACACACCTTGAAATCCTCTGAGTCACGTTATATCCATAATTCACTTAGTTTCCATTAATACACAATAATTCCTTATCTACAGTTGTCCAATTACAACACGTGCCAGAACTCCTTATACATCCATCGTCGACCACTAATCCTCGAATTTGTGTACTCTCCAGAATCAAGTTTCTACTTACTCTGCCATTCCGGGTCAGATCCATTCAACACTTCTTTAGGCACACACTACGATCCCATGACGTCGAAAGTCGAAGTCTCCCTGACTTAGAGATTTGTCTCTCGCCATTGATTCCTACAACACATAACTTAGTATGTCTTCCCTTACAACAAGTCTTGTTACTCAACCGGTATAACGATTCTTTCACCAACGCTTTGCCGCTTACGATAACTCTGTCGGTTTAACATCGCTTCTTCCCAACCAAACAGCTTCATTCTCTTAGCGCAGTGTCACCTCTGATAACTCGTGTGACTTACGGATATAACAATCCTCTCATAGCCACACTCTATCCACACAGTCATATAATGTCTGTTCCACCTTTGAATCAGACACTAAACTGACTTCCTCGGCGAATGCATCCTTCATTGTAGTGCTTCCAACGGTCGGAGTGTAGCTACAAGGCAAGAAATTGCACTTTGTATTTCGAACATCTCTCTTATAGACTCCTTAGAAGTTCTCAAACCAAAATGTCTATGCTTTACCAAGATTGACATTTCTTCACTCAGAGTATCTACAGACACTCTACTAGATACATCACACATCAAACTAGTCCAAGATACAATTCGCATATTCCATCACCGGTCGCCAATGGTACATGATAGCCACTCACCATGCTGACTAGGATATCATGAACGCACATGAGTCCTACTCTAGACACTCATGCAAAATTTCTAACTTATCACTTCATGAAACGAGAACATCTGCAAAGTATAATCTGACTCTAACCTGCGCGAGCATGATCATTCAGAATCTCTATAAGCATAGTATCGGATCTCGATCCGTCCCACCATCGCCTGTCTATTTATTCCTATACTATCGAGCGCGACGTATGGATCCTTATCCCGCATACCTTATGAGAGTCTGGATCTGTGTCTCACAAGTGCCAAATCAGAATTCTACCTTGAGCTTCAGATCACCTTTGTTCCACACATGTCGTAAAAAGGATGACTCACGCATCTTGTGCACGATAGCGATACTGTGGCATTATACCCGTCTGGTAGTACCAACATGGTGGTCCAACTCCGAGGCCATGTATTCAAGTAACTTACCTTAGTGACGTATAATGATCCCCCGTGTATCCTATAGTCGCAACCGACAAGTTTTTGAACAGGCCTCCAATAGGCTCATCGTTCCTCAAGTCCTTCGAATCACACTCCTCAGGATGCTAAAACCTGAGAGTGCTACACATCAAGGTTTACTTACTCGGAAAGCCAAAACGCCAAGCACAATGATTTGAAGTTCAACTTCAAATTACCATGCAGTGCGCGTACCCACTCGTCCCACACATGCATGAGATTCCAAGGATAATTTAGTTCAGATAGGAATACTATGGTTCCTAACAATCGACGCAACTGCGACCACCCTTCTAACGTTCCAGATAGATCTTAGTCCTTACTCGCTTGAACGCCCAACGCCAAGCGTAGTTCTATGGCTTCACTCGGGGTCAGACGAACCATAACTAACAAGAACTTAGGTTACTGTATTTCACGCTTCTCCATCATTTTATATTCCATCTAGTGTAGTTCTATACCTTAAATACAAAATGATAAGAACGGAAATGCATGTCCTCTTCTATCGACAAGGTATTCAAGCTTCGCCCAATCGTAAGTTACCACGTTCGTATATTCCACCAACCTTCACTAGCCAACTACTCTCGCATAGGGTACTTTAAGTTGGATCAGGATCTAATACTTCACCCATCCAATCATTGCCTGTACCAGTGTAATCAAAAAGTCTGACTCCTCTGTCTGCGCTTCCAAAGGTTGTTTCGTTCTACCATATTATCAGTCACACCTAACACCAGCAGCATCATCGGTACTGAATCCTACTAATTCCCGGCTCAACACCTTTGGAGAATATCACTTACAATACGCCTGCTCAATCTTGTTTGGATTTCCCTTGCTATTACCAAAACGTATAGAAGATTTCCCTTCGTCCAATAAAAATCTTGGGAGTTCTAGTTGTCTCGATCCACGCCTTAACAGTTCGGGTATCACTTCTTTGCGTCAAACGCTCCTCTTAAGTATGAAAACTCCAAATATCCCTTTTACTTACGTCGTCTAATAAATCCAGCTTCCATATACAATTAACCACCCAACTAATCCTTGCTACTTGGGTTCACGATACTTACAGGTTTACGAGTCCTCGTGGCGGCTCTGCCATAATTCTTCTGTCTCACACTCAGTCGATGAGTTGATCAAGTTCAACAACTGAATGAGATATCAGTAAAATCAGGCTAGCAACGCGCACATGTGAGGAAGAAAGGAATTACTAGTGATGTCTCATGGCTCGGCCGAGAATCGACCTACTCTGATACCAACTGTAACACCCCGTACATAATTGACTAGATATTATTCATGAAACGTTAAAAATTGATATTTGAGTACATACAAAATCCCAGATACAAGATGATCCATATAAAATACAACATGAAATTCTAATAAGAATTACAAAACATGTGTCTTAAATGGATCTGCACAGCGGAAAATGAAATCTGACGAGGTCTCCAAGCCATCACCACTTCCAAGTCTTCAGTCCAATACTGCTACTGACCAATCGTTACTAAACTACACTTGAAAAAATATAAGTTGATTGGGGTGAGATTACTAAATCTCAGTGAGTCCTCCTATCCTATGGGTCCACTCGGTTCTACAGGATACATGCATCAACAAACCGAATCCACCATTGATTCGGGGTTATCCTCACATCAGGTACAAGTACGGAGAAAACACACGAATAGTCCACCATAGGAGTCATCATATCATAATTACACATTTGTATAACAAACAAGTATGCAAACCCATACCCATGTACGGAGAATCCAGAAGTGCGTTAATGCCTCGACTAGGTTATAAAATACACACCCTCGATGAGTTACACCCATGCCTATTGCCAAGAGACTCGTACAAGTATACTCCAAGAGTAGTTAAGCGGGTTCGCACAAGCCTATTTGGCCGCGAGATGACATTAGCCGAAATGACGTTATTGTCCCGGTAACCACCTTTACGCACGTGTGTTCATACCAAGTACTGAACCGTCGT
The DNA here is from genome assembly GCF_029867415.1 of Vicia villosa. Classification (NCBI taxonomy): domain Eukaryota; kingdom Viridiplantae; phylum Streptophyta; class Magnoliopsida; order Fabales; family Fabaceae; genus Vicia; species Vicia villosa. The sequence goes on from NC_081183.1 coordinate 131,664,167, forward strand.
CTTGACACATGAGCCCATCGGGCGAAAGCCTAGTTCTTAGTCTACTTGACTTCACTAGAGGTGAGTTACCGATTATGTATTAGCCTACATGGCCATATAACCCCACCATACCGAGCACGCATGTGTGTTAACGCCAAGTGAGTAAAAATCCTCGTACGACACTCACGAGGAAACTGTAACGGTAGCTCAGGTGTGAGCCCCAATGATCATAAGATCGAGCTATAACATGGACCACAAAGTTCGGGACACTCCATTGACCACAAGGTCGGAGTCATGTTCCCAACCTAGCCCCTTGCCCGCTTCGATTCAAGCATACAAAAGAATAACAAGCGCAGAGTCATATAAGACAAACAGATCCGAATGCTTAACCAAAACATTGGACATCAGCATATTTTCATGTTCCATCACATTGCATTCATAAAAGCATTAAGGAACAATTAATAGTAGTTGCATTAGCACATTCATGATCATATACGACATAGCATGTTCAAATATTAATAAGTCAACATTATGGTGTGAGGACCTATTTCATTAGATAGAACATGTTACTAGCTTTCCAACGATATAAATTTTGCGCGAAACAGACTTACGACGCAAAAGTTATGAATTTCCAAAGTTTTGGAAAATCTGCCCACACAATGATGTAACGGGTGACATGAATCATGTAACCGGTTACATGACCCAAAAACTGCGTTTTCACCCTTTTTCACACATGTAACCGGTTACATCAACCATGTAACTGGTTACATGACTGACAGACCCAAAAATTCTGCATTTTAAGGGTTCTTGTTATGTCCCAAACTCTTCTAATAAACTCCTAACATCACCTCTATCATTCTAACGAAAATTATAGCATGCAACAAGGATCAAAGATGTATCCAGTCAATAAATAACAAAAACACTAACAATTATCATATGAACATGCTTTATCATCATAGAATCATGGATTATTTCTCACAAATCCCTAACCCCCAATTCTAACCCTTGCATGCAAATTCCCCAAATCACTATCTAAGGACTCACCTTGGATTTAGAGAGATTAATAGGATTCTCAAAGAGAATTTCGTTAGCTTTCCAACGAGATCATAAACGTTACGATCGGAGTTACGAGCAGAGAATTATACCTGATTTAGTGGAGGGTGCCTTTGGAGTACGAAAATGGAGATATGGACTTCTTTCTCCTTTTGCTCATAAGCTCTTCCTCTCTCTTCCTTCATAAATTTGGCTTGTATGACTCTACCACCAAACATGCCCTTATGTCCCCATGCAACTAGAAACAAATGTCCATTATGCCCTCCAATTAAGTGGTAATTACCAAGATGCCACTTAGTTGGATTCTAACTAATCCACTAACTTTTCTTATTAATTCCACATATATACATAATTATGCTTAGACAATTAGGGATGTTACATTACCAATATTAATTCATGTTGTAATATCACCGTTGATTTTTTAATTTATCATCTTTAATATTTACCTTTTAAAATTTTTTGCAAACTCATAACAATTCCATCTTGTGTTATAACCTTAAGATGAAAATTATAACAAATATTTGATTAATTACATGTATATATATTCACACCAAATTAAATAAAATAATTATTATATTTTTATTTAAAAATAATTTTAAAATGTTATAATTTAAAACATGGATTATATTATCTATTCAAAAAAAGAAATACGATATTATAAAATTATCTGGATCTGTTGAAATTTATATACCTGAATGATATTAAAAGAAGCACATATTCTATTATCAACATTAATTTGTTTTGTGCCAAATGAATCTCCATTTAAATATTGAACTGAATTAGAAAAATTATTTTTTACTAAGAAACATATTAACATGATAAAGGAGGTTTGCATCAATCTTATAAACTTCATGATAGTGCGTTTCTTGAAGATATATTATCCTTTACAAAATGCTCTTACATTTACAACTTTGGAAAGAAGTATATAATTCGAATGAATAGATATTTCACACACACACACACACACACGCACACGCACGCACGCACGCACACAGATATATATATATATATATATGAATTTTAGTATATAAAAATGAAATTAAAATGAAAAAATAAAAACCAACCGGCGACATTACAACATGGTTTAATATTGATAAGTTCTACTAAACTATTCATATTGCATTTTTTTTATTTCGCTTATATTTTGTAGTAACATGATAATACAATGAATACTCTTATACTTTGGAATATTTTGACATTATAATAGAAAACATATTTATGCTCTAAAATATTCTAGTGTGTAAATAACAATTTTTTTAATTATTTTTAATATAAATAATATTTTTCTGCAATTATTACAACTAACTTTCATGTTATAAAATTAATAAACACATTTTAAAAAAATATTATCATTTTTTGAACTAATTTTGAACATAAAACAAGAGTTAAATATTCTCTGGTGTACATGCTAATCTCTCATAAATATTATAAATATTTGATAATATTAAATTTTTATAAAAATGCATAAAATAATTTAAGAACTTGAAAGTTAGTTGTAATAATTTCAAAAAACTATTATTTATATTAAAAATCATTAAAAAAAATTGTTATTTACATACTAGAATATTGTAGAGCATAAATATGTTCTCTATTCTAATGTCACAACATCCTTGAATATAATAGTATTCATCATATATTATCATGTCAATACAAAAGATAAGCGAAATAAAATAAAACATAAAATATGAATAGTTAGGGAGAACTTACCAATATTAATTCATGTTGTAATATCACCGTTGATTTTTTATTTTATCATTTTTGAATTTTACCTTTTAAATTTTTTTGCAAACTCATAACGAATTCAACTTGTGTTATAACCTTACGATGAAAATTGTAACAAATATTTGATTAACTACATGTATATATTCACACCAAATTAAATAAAAAAATCATTATAAATTTATTAAAAAATAATTTAAACATGGTATAATTTAAAACATGGATTATATTATATATTCAAAAAAAGAAATACGATATTATAAAATTATCTGGATCAGTTGACATTTATATCCCTGAATGATAATAAAGGAGGCACATAATCTATTATCAACATTAAGATGTTTGGTGCCAAATGAATCTCCACTTAAAGATTGAACTGAATTAGAAAAACCACTTACTAAGAAACATATTAACATCATAAATGAGGTTTGCATCAATCTTATAAACTTCATGATAGTGCGTTTCTTGAAGATATATTATCCTTTACAAGATGCTCTTACATTTATAACTTTTGAAAGAAGTATATAATTCAAATGAATAGATATGCCACTACTAATGCAGATGAAATATATGGATGATGGTTGACATGCCTGCGGTAAATTTAATTCACAATCAAGCATTATTATTATTACTCAAACATCAAGAAATTTTATGACTTATGACATATGTAGAGTCAACTATATTAAACCATGTAATTATATATATATATATATATATATATATATATATATATATATATATATATATATATATATATATATATATATATATATATATAGAGAGAGAGAGAGAGAGAGAGAGAGAGAGAGATAATATTAATCTAAAGAATCTTTAAGTTAAATAGTTTTTTTAAGAATAAATTATTTTCAATTTTAATTCTTTTTAAAATTTTATTTTAAACTATTGAGGGAAAATTCATTAGTTTAAGTTTTGTAACCGGTTAACATTGGATGTAACTGATTACAGCTGATGGAAAAGCACTTCTACAGGTTAAAAATGTTGATTTTAGTTGTGTTAACCGGTTAACCAAACGCGCTCTCCTACAGCGTAGACGCCGCTAAAATTAGGTTGTGACGTAATTTTCCACACTGTGGCATGGGAATTACGTAACTAATGAGTTTTTTTTGTAGTGACCTTACATTGTATTTTTTGTTTTGTGCCTGTGTAACCGGTTAATCATTTGTGTTAACCACGAGCCCGATTTTTGATTTTTTTCTTGTACTTTAGTGAGTTATTTTAGGTCTCAATCATTATATAGCACTTATATAAATATCTTGAAGACATCTTCATCATAAGTTAATGCAATTGTTCATTCTTAACCTCTATTCTCTCTCTTTCTCTAATTCTCTCTTCTCCATCACTATCTTCTTCTCCACGTACCCTAAATTCGCATTGTTCATCATTCGTATGATTGTATGTTCCAACATTTGACATCAAGAGTCTGGTTCAAATACATAAGCATTCATTATTTACATATTTTATTTACACTAGCATTCGGAGTGTCTGTCTGTCAATTTCTTACTGTGCACAGTGTGAAAGTATACACTATTTTTATTTAATTTTGGATAAACATCTCTCTCACTTGATATTCTTAAACAATTTAAAAAGAGAGAATCTGAGTTTGCTTTGTGAAGTATGTTTTTACATTGCAAAGAGAAAAAATAGTATCAAAGACATGGAAATGAGGAAAGGAGATAACATAATGGTATTGGAGAAAAATAATTGATGCATATTCATATGAAGAGAATAAAGTAACTAATTTCAAGATGTATTTATATGAGGCTAACAAAGAGTTTAATAGACAAGGCTAAATAGATGATGCATATTCAGTAATTATGAGCACAATTTGTTGGTGTTGGGGAAAGGAGATCAAAAGCTTTAGGAGAATTTTGGAAAAAACTTTCAACTCAAAGAAAGTCTACTAAATAAGAAATATAGACATCAATGGTTTAAATAGAGGGGTAATAACACTAGTTATTTCCACAATGTGATCAAATATAGAAGAAGAAGAAGAAGAAGAAGAGGAAATTGAATTTTAAATTTTAAATTTTAAATAGCATTAAATTTTGAATTTTAAATTTTAAATTTTAACATTAGTTACTTCCGCAAAATTGAATTAAAATAGCATTAAATTTTAAATTGAATGAGCTGCATGTTTTTGCTATACTACTCTTGGTTCAGCAGCAATTCCAACCAATTAATTATTGGAAAACGTGAAAAAAAAAATGAAGTATTGCACTATGTTTAAGGTGATTTGACGTCTCAATGGTGTGATCATGGCAAAAATAAGACACGACAGTAATATGAATTTCATTTAAAGGAAATTGTTGGTATTATAAAGTTTTTTATATTTTTATATTCAAAGTAGATACAAAGATTTGGCAAATAATAGTCAATTCTTTTTCAAAATAAAAACTTTATAGCAATAAATGTTAACATTGGAAACTAGTAGACGATTTCATCATGCATTGGAATACAAAACAAAAAAGAAAAAACCCAAATGTTAGGATTTGTTTTCTATTTTTTCTACTAGAAGGAAGAAAAATCAGTTTTCCATGAGGTAAGAACTAGCAATTGCATGAGGTAAGAACTGTGTAGATGTGTTTTGAAAACTCTTTGTAATGTTTCTTCTTCATTCAAAATTGATGATTGAGTTATAGCTGTTGTTTGGAAAGCTTATGAGTAAACCATAATTGCGTCTATATTATTGGAAGCTTTAAACATTCAATAGATAAAATTATGCATTTAAGTAATTGGCGAATCTACAAATAAAAATAGTCAGGGTTTTCTTTCAATTCATTAGGGTTGAGTAAAACATAAATTTGTTATTACATGTACTGAATGTTTCAATTTTGTTAAATTTAAGGACAAAGGTTTCAAGTGTAGGGTTTATTTGAGACTATTGTGCACAAAGCATTATCCTTTCAAATAGATAAACATTGAATGTTGTTGATGAATATAGAAAGATTTGTTGACTTATTGAAAATGATTGTTTGAATCTTTAGTTGCTGACATTTATACTGATTGTTAATTTCGAACACATGGATATAAAATTTAAGGTTTTGCTAATTAATCGCGACTTTACGTATCTATAAATCTGAAAACTGCAAGTGCATAGTCGTGTCGCGTAGTTTTAAAAGATATCGAATCCACATGGACTATGAATCGATCTACCGTTATCTAAGGTTACTGTGTAAAGCTAAGGCTACTAATATTTTGATTATTTCTAAAGGGAAGGTAACTATGAATTCTAAAAAATATGATAATAGACGGATATCAGTATGTATTTCGTTTAACTTAGGTGATCCGAAGGTCCATTGGCTATTGTATTCATTCGATTAAAGATCTTTATTAATTATGTTGATTAAAAGTCCTCCTCTCAAACTCTCGCTCTGTTGATTTAAACTTCTATCCTAACTCGTAATGTACGCTCTCTCCATCCCATTAGATTTAGAAAAGCTTTTTGAAAACAACATAGTTAAGAAAATGCTTGCTTTATGAAGTCGTTATCTACTTAAATCCCCTAGTCTCAAACTCTCGCTCTGTTGACTCGGTTCATGCTAGTATTCCCTAACGTACGCTTTCGCCATCCCGCGTCGGGTTTAAAAACACTTTTTGAAAGTAAATAATATCTAATTAGTTTTAATACGCTTTCGCCATCCTTAAAACTAATGTCCTACGTCTACTATCCAGTTAAGAATCTCAAACTTTCGCTCTATTGATTTAAACCTTAGTCGGCCTTAAAACCTCAAACTCTCGCTCTATTGATTTTAACACTTTATTAATTAAACTAGACATAAAACCAAAAACAAGTGATATTTAATAAAACATAATTAAGCCAATTTATTTCGGATCCCACGGTTAACTTACTTTACATACCGATATCTTAATAAATTAGCCAGACATATTGATACGGTTAAACATGCATAAATTTGTTCGGTTAATAATGAAAGGCATATTAAAAGGCATACAATATATCATGCAATTAAATAATATAAAGGTAATAAATAAATAACCTGAATAAAATTAATCTTAAATATATCTGGATCTTGGAGTACTCGAACTTCCGCCACAGATCGGCTGGATCGTTCTTCAGAAATTATTAGGCGTAAAATTTAAAGGCAAGGAAAATAAAAATAAATCTAACGTAAGGCTAGATCAATAAAAGGTTCACAACAATTTCCGATGTAGAAATTTTTATGAGAAAAAGAAAGCAAATGAATAAAAAGCGGAGAAAAATAAAATGCTTGAGAAATGAGTTTGGCAGCACTTCGTTAGAAAAATTTCGGACCCTAAAGACTGAAGCATCAGTCTCCTTTTATAGCTGAGCGTATGTGGCTTCTTTCCGTGAATGTAGCAGCTTCTGACTGGGACTTGGGAGACGCACGTCTCCACTTTTTCAAGAGACTTTGGCAATAGACTTGAGTCGTGCGTCTCAAGTGGAGAACTTTTAGGGGCAGTTGGAGACGGACGTCTCCTATTGGTGACGTGGTAGAGAGACGTTGGAGACGGGCGTCTCCACGTGCTGAAATGGTCTTTCCAGCTCCTTCGTGGGCTGGGCTTCCATCCTTAGGCATTTGGGTCTTCTTTGCACCCCCTTTATTGATCCAGCACCTCTCTTTTATAAATGTGGATGCCTTTTGCTCCATTTCTTCTCCTTTTCATGAATAGTCTTAATACGGAAGCAATACCTGAAACATCGCAAATATCGGCATAACATCATAATAAAATAATATTATTAAAAGAAAAAGCTAATAATACTTATGGATTTCAAGCTAAATATACGATATAAAATTGTGTTATCAAACTCCCCCAGACTTGAACCTTTGCTTGTCCTCAAGCAAATAATAAGATAAAAATGGGAGGACAACTAAATGAAATGCATGTCCGCCACGTCGTTCGGGTCGTACTCAGCCACAGAGTGTTTTCGTCGGAAACTTATGAGATGAATCTTAGCAATAAACTTACAGTAGCGACACTAGACAACTCCCAGCGTGCATACCAATCCGAATCATTCTATCATAGATTGACCTTGACTTATAATTTTGTTTTACCCATTTCATTCGCGTGCAATCACATTAAGCCCGTTATCTTGACGCGCACATAGCAGAGTAGTCGGTTAGTGACTATGATCCTTTTTATGGAGTTCTGGCACATTAATGTGGTATACTCCTTAGCGCTCATTTGTGGATTGTGGGGAATCGAACCATAGTCCTTCCTACCAAGTTCAGTACCAGGTAACTTCTGAACAAATCAACAATGAGTTTTTAATATTTGAGATTTGTAACCGTTAGGTTAAGTGAACGTGCAAGGATCACCTTACTTAGTAGGTACATTTCTATTGGCAATTAAGCATATAATAATAATTATATGGATCATACACTTATATTCATTGACTCTCTGCGTAGTTGGTGTCTAAGACGTTGCCAACTGCTAGAATAAATTAATAAGGGTTAATTCAAAATTAAAGTCAATGGTTTCGGTATAAAGGTTATTCAAATCGGTTACGCATACTTGGGGGTTTTAGAGTGTCAGGATGATAAGGATATTGTCTCGAATCTTGACTCTAGTTTCTATGTATCAAGGGTATTCAATGGTTTCGTACTTCTCGAACGTGCGGGGTTAAGCGGTTATTGTTTGGAATTTTTTTTTATGGCTCAAGTAAATGGAAAAATTATAATAGACACGGGAATATGCATATAAGACTTAAAATTTCATAAATATGTTTTATTGAATTTGAAAAGAAACGTTACAAGAAAAGGAAATAAAAGAAAAATAATACTAAAGCGAGTAATACGACTCCCCCAGACTTAAATGATGCAGTGTCCTCAATGCATAAGGACTACTCCTCATTGTTGCGGTTGTGAGAACTGCTTGCGCCTCTTGTGCGAACACGCCGACGTCTATTAGTAGGAGAGCCATTTGCACGAATGTTGAGATCATTCAATAGACTAGACCTTAAATTATTTTGAAAATTGGCAGGGAACTTTATTAGCTTTAGCTTCTTTTTCTAAAAGAAAATTGGTTAACTTGGTGAAATTAACAGCTTTATTGAGCCCCACAATTCTTTTACTAAACTACAATCTTTTTTCAAATTATTTCCTAAACAACCATACTTTCCTCACATATTACCAAACTACCATTTTTTCAAATATAAAATAAAATTATTAGTGAAGGTCCGCCCAATGCTTTGGCGGACCTATGTTAATTTAAAATTATTTGTTTAGTATCTGTATATTTTCCTACATATATTACTTGCAGAGTTTTGTGCGAATTATATTCTTAAGGAATTACCTGTGGATTTTAAAAAAATACGTTTTTTGTGAATACGATTTTAGTCAAATCCGTAGATAAGTTAGCAGGAAATTTCGCAGGAAAACGTTTGTGTAGGAAAATCCGTAGGAAAATAAATTATCATAAAAAAATATATAAAATAAGGAGGGTCCGCCCATTCATTTGGCGGATGTACTTTAGATTTTTTTTGTTTGAAAAGATGGTATTTATGGAGAAAAGAATGGTAGTTTAGGAAACAATTTGCAAAAGGATGGTATATTTGTGAAAAATCCAAGCCCCACAACTTATTTGAGTCACATGAACACCACACTCGGAGTTCTTGCAGCCAGATTCTTTGTTGGTGAGGTAAAAAACACTATTTTTTTTGTAATTTACATTAAAAATACTGACACAAACATTAAAGGATAGGATGCTCACACATGTCATCAATTTGTAGTGTCAATGTTACACATTAATAAGGTGGCATTTAGCATGGTCAAGCGAGTTCTTGACCACCATAGTGAAGTGAGTTTTTAAGCCATTGATATATTATTACTTATATTCAATAGTTAAAATCAATGACCTGTAATTTGTTGGTGACTTTTTATTTTGATTTCTTTAAAAAAATCGTAAATGATAAAATATGATTAATTACTATTTTTTGTTGGGGAATTACTTTATACATTGGGTCTTTTCTAGTGGATTCTTTGTATTGGTTTGATCTTTGTAATTTAACTGGCCCAATATGAAATTTGGACTTCCATTTATATACTTAACATTTGTTTTCAGATTCTTAAATTTAATTTCTATGTTCCAATTGTTGGTGGACTCTTGGAAGAATCATTTTGTTACTTGCAGATACTTGAAGTTCCTCTTCCATGCTTGGAAAAAAAGTTGAAATCAACACTTCTAAGATTCCATTTAATTAATCTTCATCCAGCTTCGTCATTGTTACCAAGATTGAAAGTATTGAACCTTAGAGGTATGGATTTCGGAGAAACAACTTCGTCAAACTTTGCCAGTCTTACCGACAGACATCTTCATCGTGTAGGTCAATTCAGTTGTACATAACTAGATCACACAGGTATGTTAAATCCAGACGTAACATATCATAATTTTCGTGTTATTTGGAAAAAACATATGGTGTGTATTTGGTGTGTAACTATCATATAGTAATTGGTATTGAATTTCATCAAAAATGTAAAAACACATAATAAACGATAAGATTATAAAATAAAACCCTATTATCCATAAAAAAAACATGGAAAATCGATAAGTTTGATAATCATAAGATAACATAATACAATCACACTTGATGTTTCATGGAGACCAAAAAATGTCCACGTGTACCTTAGAGGTATGGATTTCGGAGAAACAACTTCGTCAAACTTTTTTTGTGTTACCGATAGGCTTCTTCATCGTGTAGGTCTGTTTTCCTCAACCAATTTTATAACTTTTGTTTTTTATGTTTTCATTGAAAGTTATATTCTGATCAGGTGGCGTTTAGCCTGGTCCAACCACTTTTCATTGAAACTTATATTGTGAAACTTATGTTTTCATTGAAACTTATATTGTTTGATTAATGTAAATTTCTATCATTAGAATAGTTTATGTATTAACATGTTGGTTTCAAGTTTTCATTCAACTGAAGTTGGAGGAAATAATGTAAATTCCATTGTTGTGCAAGTCACTGACCTTTAATCCCTAGGTGATTACAATTTTAATTAAAATAGTATTAAATTTTAAATTGAATGAGCTGCATGTTTTTGCTATACTACTCTTGGTTCAGCAGCAATTCCAACCAATTTATTATTGGAAAACGTGAAAAAATGAAGTATTTCATTATGTCTAAGGTGATTTGACGTCTCAATGGTGTGATCATGGAAAAAATAAGACACGACAGTAATATGAATTATATTTAAAGGAAATTATTGGTATTATAAAGTTTTTTATATTTTTATATTAAAAGTAGATACAAAGATTTGGCAATTAATAGTCAATTCTTTTTCAAAATATAAAATTTATTAGCAATAAATGTTAGCATTAGAAACTGGTAGACTATTTCATCATGCATTGGAATACAAAACAAAAAAAGAAAAAACCCAAATGTTAGGATTTGTTTTCTATTTTTTTCTACTGGAAGGAAGAAAAATCAGTTTTCCATGAGGTAAGAACTAGCAATTGCATGAGGTAAGAATTGTGTAGATGTGTTTTGAAAACTCTTTGTAATGTTTCTTCTTCATTCAAAATTGATGATTGACTTATAGCTGTTGTTTGGAAAGCTTATGAGTAAACCATAATTGCCTCTATATTATTGGAAGCTTTAAACATTCAGTAGATAAAATTATGCATTTTAGTAATTGGCGAATCTACAAATAAAAATAGTTAGGGTTTTCTTTCATTTTACTAGGGTTGAGTAAAACATAAATTTGTTATTACATGTACTCAATGTTTCATTTTTGTTAAATTTAATGACAAAGGTTTCAAGTGTAGGGTTTATTTGAGACTATTATGCACAAAGCATTATCCTTTCAAACAGATAAACATTGAATGTTGTTGATGAATATAGAAAGATTTGTTGACTTATTGAAAATAATTGTTTGAATCTTTAGTTGCTGACGTTTATACTGATTGTTAATTTCGAACACATGGATATAAAATTTAAGGCTTTGCTAAATTGATCGCGACTTTACGTGTCTATAAATATGAAACTGCAAGTGCACAATTGTGTCATGTAGTTTTAAAAGATATTGAATCCTGAGGGACTATGAATCGATCTACCGTTATCTAAGGTTACTGCGTAAAGTTAAGGCTACTAATATTTTGATTATCTCTAAAGGGAAGGTAATTGTGAATTCTAAGAAATCTAATAATAGACGGATATCAGTATGTATTTCGTTTAACTTAGGTGATCCGAAGGTCCATTGGCTATTGTATTCATTCGATTAAAGATCTTTATTAATTCTGTTTATTAAAAGTTCTCCTCTCAAACTCTCGCTCTGTTGATTTAGACTACTATCCTAACTCGTAATGTACGCTCTCGCCATCCCATTAGATTTAGAAAAGCTTTTTGAAAACAACATAGTTAATAAAATGCTTGCTTTATGAAGTCGTTATCTGCTTAAATCCCCTAGTCTCAAACTCTAGCTCTGTTGACTCGGTTCATGCTAGTATTCCCTAATGTACGCTTTCGCCATCTCGCGTCGGGTTTAAAAACACTTTTTGAAAGTAAATAATATCTAATTAGTTTTAATACGTTTTCGCCATCCTTAAAACTAATGTCCTACGTCTACTATCCAGTTAAGAATCTCAAACATTCGCTCTATTATTTTAACCTTAGTCGGCCTTAAAACCTCAAACTCTCGCTCTATTGATTTTAAGACTTTATTAATTAAACTAGACATAAAACAAAAAACATGTGATATTTAATAAAACATAATTAAGCCAATTTATTTCGGATCCCACGGTTAACTTACTTTACATACTGATATCTTAATTAATTAGCCAGACATATTGATACGGTTAAACATGCATAAATTTGTTCGGTTTATAATGAAAGGCATATTAAAAGGCATACAATATATCATGCAATTAAATAATATAAAGGTAAGAAATAAATAACCTGAATAAAATTAATCTGAAATATATCTGGATCTTGGAGTACTCGAACTTCCGCCACAGATCGGCTGGATCGTTCTTCAGAAATTATTAGGCGTAAAATTTAAAGGCAAAGAAAATAAAAATAAATCTAACGTAAGGCTAGATCAATAAAAGGTTCACAACAATTTCCGGTGTAGAAATTTTTATGAGAAAAAGAAAGCAAATGAAAAAAATGCGGAGAAAAATAAAATGCTTAAGAAATGAATTCAGCAGCACTTCGTTAGCAAAATTTCGGACCCTAAAGACTGAAGCATCAATCTCCTTTTATAGCTGAGCGTATGCGGTTTCTTTCCGTGAATGTAGTAGCTTCTGACTGGGACTTGGGAGACGCACGTCTCCACTTTTTCAGGAGACTTTGGCAACAGACTTGAGACGTGCGTCTCAAGTGGAGAACTTTTAGGGGCGGTTGGAGACGGATGTCTCCTATTGGTGACGTGGCAGGGAGACGTTGGAGACGGGCGTCTCCACGTGCTGAAATGGTCTTTCCAGCTCCTTCGTGGGCTGGGCTTCCATCCTTAGGCATTTGGGTCTTCTTTGCACCCCTTTATTGATTCAGCACCTCTCTTTTATAAATATGGATGCCTTTTGCTCCATTTCTTCTCCTTTTCATGAATAGTCTTAATACGAAAGCAATACCTCAAACACCGCAAATATCCACATAACATCATAATAAAATAATATAATTAAAATAAAAAGCTAATAATATTTATGGATTTTAAGCTAAATATACGATATAAAATCGTGTTATCAAACTCCCCCAGACTTGAATCTTTGCTTGTCCTCAAGAAAATAATAAGATAAAAATGGGAGGACAGCGAAATGAAATGCATGTCCGCCACGTCGTTCGGGTCGTACTCAGCCACAGAGTGTTTTCGTCGGAAACTTATGAGATGAATCTTAGAAGTAAACTTACATTAGCGACACTAGACAACTCCCAGCGTGCATACCAATCTGAATCATGCTATCATAGATTGACCTTGACTTATCATTTTGTTTTACCCATTTCATTCGCGTGCAATCACATTAAGCCCGTTATCTTAACGCGCACATAGCACAGTAGCCGGTCAGTGACTATGATCCTTTTTATGGAGTTCTGGCACATTTATGTGGTATACTCCTTAGCACTCATTTGTGGATTATAGGGAATCGAACCATAGTCCTTCCTACCAAGTTCAGTACCAGGTAACTTCTGAACCAATCAACAATGAGTTTTTAATATTTGAGATTTGTAACCGTTAGGTTAAGTGATCGTGTGAGGATCACCTTACTTAGTAGGTACATTTCTATTGGCAATTAAGCATATAATAATAATTATATGGATCATACACTTATATTCATCGACTCTCTGCGTAGTTGGTGTCTAAGACGGTGCCGACTGCTAGAATAAACTATTAAGGGTTAATCCAAAATTAAAGTCAATGGTTTCGGTATAAAGGATATTCAAATCGGTTATGCATACTTGGGGGTTTTAGAGTGTCGGGACAATGCATTATCCTTTCAAACAGATAAACATTGATTGTTGTTGATGAATATAGAAAGATTTGTTGACTTATTGAAAATGATTGTTTGAATCTTTAGTTGCTGACATTTATACTGATTGTTAATTTCGAACACATGGATATAAAATTTAAGGCTGTTCTAATCACTAATAATTGATGTTTATATAGATGTATGCTTTTATGATATTTTATTCTACACATTATATCATAATTGCATATGTGGATTTTGATTCATTAGCAACGAAGATGCAATGGAAATCATTGCTAGATTAGTTGGTGAGACTGGGTATGTTCCCACAAAGGAGAAGAAAGTAGTAAACAAACTCCGTACTAATGACAAATATGTTGCAACAATCACTAAGGGAAATAAAGCTGCCAATCAATCTCACAAGAAAACAGCCAAGAATGTTCATATAATGACATCCCAGCTGTGACAACGACAAATATTGCCGTTGTTGCCACCAAAACTGATAATGTTGTGATTCATCATATTAAAGAAGATTCGATTGAAATCATTGAGAATCATAGAGATAACACTGAGATTGTTAAGTTGAGAAAGAAGGGTAAATCAAGATATGATCAAAATAGTGATGCAAAGAACAAATCTTTTACAAAATCGAACGTCGCAAAGGATACAAGTGTCTCAAATGTGACAAAGAAGAAGTTTGTTGGTAAGGAAGGAAAATGTAAAGTTATTGGGAAACCAATGGGGGAGAATAAAATTACACAAGAATGGTTGATGGGGGCTAAAAAATTTAGTTGGAAGAGTTCTATAAGAAACGCCAAACGCATTGCAAACAATGTTATGGTAAGTATACGAATTGAACCATGGTTGAACTGTTCCTATGACAAGTTGACTCATATAATCTAAACCACGGTTGCCCTAATCCTATCACAAGTTGACTCTTTCAAATTGGACCATGGTTGACTTATTCCTATGACAAGTTAACTCATACAAATTGGACCATGGTTGGCCTATTCCTATAACAAGTTAAGTCATATAATCTGACCCACGGTTGGCATATTCTTGTGACAGGTTTACTCATTCAAATTGAATCATGGTTGACCTATTTCTATGACAAGTTAACTCATACAATCTGAATCATGGTTGTCCTGTTCCTATCACAAGTTGATTCATTCAAATTGGGCCATGGTTGACTTATTCCTATGACAAGTTGACGCATATAAATTAGACCATGGTTGGCATGTTCCAATGACAAGTTGGCTCATACAAATTGAACCACGCTTGGCTTGTTCCTATGAAAAGTTGATTCATTCAAATTGAACCATGGTTGACCTATTCTTATGACAAGTTAACTTATACAATCTGCACCATGGTTGACCTGTTCCTATGACAAGCTGACTCATTCAAATTTGAACGAAGTTGACCTATTCCTATGAAAAGTTGACTCATATAATCTGAACCACGGTTGGCCTGTAACTATAACATGTTGACTCATTCAAATTGATCGATGGTTTATCTATTCATATGAAAAGTTGACTCATACAATCTGAACCATGGTTGACCTATTTTTTTCATAAGTTGACACATTCAAATTGGTCAATGGTTGACCTATTCCTATGATAAGTTGACTCATACAAATTGGACCATGGTTGGGCTATTCCTATGACAAGTTGAGTCATACAATCTGAACCACAGTTAGCCGGTTCTTGTAATAACTTGACTCATTCAAATTGAACCATGGTTAACCTATTCCTATTACAAGTTAACTCGTACAATCTAAACCATGATTGATCTGATCCTATCACAAGTTGACTCATTCAAATTGGACCATGGTTGACCTATTCCCATCAGAAGTTGACTCATACAAATTGGACCATGATTGACTTATGCCTATGACAAGTTGACTCATACAAATTGATAAAATAATTAAAAAACAAAATAATTCAAATTTTTATTAATTTAACTGTTAATTAAAACTTTTAAATAAACATGAAAATTAAATATTGGATTAAATAATTTTAATAATTTTAATAAGTAATGTTGGGATTAATTTGGTAGAAGCAAAATAAATATGGCTAGAGATACAAATTTCCCTTAAAAATTAGTCATGTATGTGTACAATATTGTGTACACAGTTGATGAACCTCATAGTACTAAAATTTAATAACGGGGACTTCTATGGCGAAGTCTGCAAATTAAGTTCTTTGAAAAAGTCATTTTGAATGGCCAATCAAAAAAGACTATGAAATCCTAAAATGTTTATGATTTGTTCTTCTGAGCCCGACAGTTAAGTAATGGGTGCAAACAGTTTACTCAGAAAGATTTTGAACTCCAAAACACACACCGAAGAAGGGCTTGCATGGGTGAACCAATCATAGTTAATGCGCGGTAAACAAGCACAAGTGCAGTCTCTGTGTGAGATGCAAGGACATAACATGATAAACACATGCTTGTAAATTTGAGATAAGCTCTTGTACATTAATTGTTAGAACTAGTTTTGTATGGCCATGTTGTGTATTTGAGTTAAATAATATCATCTTTTTAGACTTAATTGAAGCTTGTTCTTTTTCTGATTATAATTTATCCAATGTAATGTTAAACATGTCAATATTAGTAATTAAGAAAGTACTGAAATTGTTGTAATATGAAATGTTAACTTGAGTCTAATAAATTGGAATTTTTTGTCTTAAAGAAAAATGTTTGTTTTTTTTGTTACGACGGTGAATTTAGTATTGGAGTTTAATATCAATTTCAAAACAATGCTAAATTATCACACTTAGCCTATTATTTGAAATTGATAATCACTTATGTTTTATTGCATTTTGAGAAAACGTAGATGAGTATGCAACATGTTGATTAGAGATGAAGTCAACTTGTGACGAAGGAGAATGTGAATATAAGAGAACTCAAGTAAGATTTTAGGTCAATTCAGTTGTACATAACTAGATCACACAGGTATGTTAAATCCAGACGTAACATATCATAATTTTTATGTTATTTGGAAAAAACCTATTGTGTGTATTTGGTGTGTAACTATCATATAGTAATTGGTATTGAATTTCATCAAAAAGGTAAAAACACATAATAAGCGATACGATTATAAAATAAAACCCTATTATCCATAAAAAACATGGAAAATCGATAAGTTTTATAATCATAAGATAACATAATACAATCACACTTGATGTTTCATGGAGACCAAACAATGTCCACGTGTACCTTAGAGGTATGGATTTCGGAGAAACAACTTCGTCAAACTTTTTATGTGTTACCGATATACATCTTCATCGTGTAGTTCTGTTTTCCTCAACCAATTTTATAACTTCTTTTTTTTATTTTTTTATGTTTTCATTGAAAGTTATATTCTGATCAGGTGGCGTTTATCCTGGTCCAACAACTTTTCATTGAAACTTATATTGTGAAACTTATGTTTTCATTGAAACTTATATTGTTTGATTAATGTAAATTTCTATCATTAGAATAGTTTATGTAATAACGTGTTGGATTCAAGTTTTCATTCAACTGAAGTTGGAGGAAATAATGTAAATTCCATTGTTGTGCAAGTCACTGACCTTTAATCCCTAGGTGATTACAATTTTAATTAAAATAGTATTAAATTTTAAATTGAATGAGCTGCATGTTTTTGCTAAACTACTCTTGGTTCAGCAGCAATTCTAACCAATTAATTATTGAAAAACGTGAAAAAATGAAGTATTGCACTATGTTTAAGGTGATTTGACGTCTCAATAGTGTGATCATGGCAAAAATAAGACACGACGGTAATATGAATTTCATTTAAAGGAAATTATTGGTATGATAAAGTTTTTTATATTTTTATATTAAAAGTAGATTCACAGATTTGGCAATTAATAGTCAATTCTTTTTCAAAATATAAAATTAATAGCAATAAATGTTAACATTAGAAACTGGTAGACGATTTCATCATGCATTGGAATACAAAACAAAAAAGAAAAAACCCAAATGTTAGGATTTGTTTTCTATTTCTAATGCAAGGAAGAAAAATCAGTTTTGCATGAGGTAAGAACTGGAAATTGCATGAGGTAAGAACTCTGTAGATGTGTTTTGAAAACTCTTTGTAATGTTTCTTCTTCACAAAAAATTGATGATTGACTTATAGTTGTTGTTTGAAAAGCTTATGAGTAAACCATAGCTGCGTATATATTATTGAAAGCTTTAAACATTCTGTAGATAAAATTATGCATTTAAGTAATTGGCGAATCTACAATTGAAAATAGTTAGGATTTTCTTTCAATTCATTAGGGTTGAGTAAGACATAAATTTGTTATTACATGTACTGAATGTTTCAATTTTGCTAAATTTAATGACAAAGGTTTCAAGTTTAGGGTTTATTTGAGACTAATTTGCACAATGCATTATCCTTTCAAACAGATAAACATTGAATGTTGTTGATGAATATAGAAAGATTTGTTGACTTATTGAAAATAATTGTTTGAATCTTTAGTTGCTGATGTTTATACTGATTGTTAATTTCGAACACATGGATATAAAATTTAAGGCCTTGCTAATCACTATTAATTGATGTTTATATAGATGTATGCTTTTATGATATTTTATTCTACACATTATATCATAATTTCATATATGGATTTTGATTCATCAGCAATGAAGATGCAATCGAAATCATTGCTAGATTAGTTGGTGAGACTAGGTATGTTCCCACAAAGGGGAAGAAAGCAGTAAAGAAACTCCGTACTAATGACAACCATGTTGCAACAATCACTAAGGGAAAGGAATCTGCTAATCAATCTCACAAGAAAGCAGCCAAGAATGTTCATATAATGACATCCCAACTGTGACAACGATTGATATTGCCGTTGTTGCCAGAGTATTTCTTGTTTATGAGAAACATAAAAAAATAATTATGAAAACTGTTAGTTCTTTGTCTTTTGGGATTGGCTTAATTTTTGTAAAATAAATAATGGCTGCAATAATGTAATGTAGAATAGGATGTAAAAAGTGCTAATGGAACATAATAATTATTTCAACATCCGGATAAACATGTCCTATGAGATGTCACGACATTGCACCTGCGCTAAAGTGGATAAGTTAAATCTGTTAGGTTTTAACATTTTCAAAATAATCAGGGATATGATATAAGATATCAAAAGGAATATTGGGCAATCTTAGTGGCACATATTCGAAGGTATAAAAGGTCTGAAGAATCAATCAAAATATTTGAAGTTTATATAGTTTCTAAATTGGAGATGTTTTAAGAAACTAAATATTTAAGACCTTGTTTGTAGTAGAAGTTACTGCATATTGTGCTATCATTTTGTTACCTCCCCGTTTCACTAAGGAGGACAGCACGCCGGACCCTTCACGCGAAATTTGGAAGGAGAGAGGCGCCCTTGTGGGAGGAATTTTATTTCAGTTCTTTATATGATAGCACACGAAATTTGTAATTATCCTACGAGGAGAAAGGGGAAAAAGATCTCAAATAAATCTTAAGAGTTTTCTAGGTGTGGGGATTTCACCTAAACAAATGTTTTGGAGTCCGGAAGGTCGGTTATACATATGGAAGGTTTTAAGCACCCTACATATCCGTAGTACTCTACGGGAACCTTCTCCGTGTCTATGTATTTGTGTTTGTTGCTTGATTGGAAAAGTTTCTCCTTTGTGTTAGGAGAGAGAATTGAATTGAAAGACAAATGAACTTACTATTTTTGGTTTTTTATTAGCTCGCTAAGATTCCTTGTTAATCTCATGCTTACATATCCCTAATGGAAGTCAGAGCTTTTTCTAGTTTGAGGAACTAATTAGGGAAATTAATTGATTTTGGGTGCCTTGTTTGAACTCAAGGTTGATTCTTGAATTAAATCTCTGTTTGCAGAAAAGAGACAAGTCGTCATCTTAACAGAGAGATATTCCAATTGTTTTACCACAAACATTTTAAAAGTCAATGAAAATGAGAATTCTTTCATGATAAAAGAGGGGCCTTACTTGTGTGTGTGCAAGTTTGCCAGTATCATCTTATATAAAGTAAAATATTTCAACCATTAGAAGAAGACAGCAGTCTAGACGTGAAGTCAGCAGAGCAGACAATCTTGTATTAATCTAAATGGGAAATGTTTTTTTTTTATGAAAATGATGTTTGTTATGATTGAATGTGGTATAACAATTGAAAAGTCTATTCATATAGATGAATCATGTCTCAACTCTGTAAGAAAGATTTAGACTTTTTGACTGGCTTGTACAAGGCCCGAGCATGAGACTTAAAATAATTTTAATTGACTTTGGGAGATGAATCCACTGTGAATTGACTTTTACTAGAGAAATCCGTGTTCTGTAAGAAGCTCAGAATTGTGGCTGACTCTACTGAGGATTACTCTGTTGGGTAGAGATTGATGAATGTTGACCCTACAGAGGAATTTTCTCCTATTGAACAGGGATTGATGAATGAAAGCCCAGAGTTGCGGGTTGACCCTACTAGGGATTTATTGATTTATGGACTTATGAATGGAGGCTAACCCTTTCCAGGGGATTTATTGATTTATGGACTTACGAATGGAGGCCGACCATTTCCGGGGGATTTTTTGATTTATGGACTTATGAATGGAGGCTGACCCTTTCCAGAGGATTTATTGATTTATGGACTTATGAATGGAGGCTGACCCTTTCCAGGGTATTTATTGATTTATACTTCTTGTTTAAAGCCTAAGACTAAGGCTGACATTGTTGAGGAAAACAGATATGAAATCTTGACTCTACTACGGAGAAGTCTTACTGGATATTGAAAATATGGGTGATAGAGACTGTTGTTAGAACAAGATTTGTTCTGATCAATATTCTTAGTTTTGATGATAACAAGGATATGAATTTTGTGTGAGATAATGTGGTACTCTAATACATTGCAATTTCCCTTTCAGGAAATATATAAAGAGTATGCACAAATCAGCGCTCAGAAGCTTTGTCTCAGAAGGTTCAGCATGCAACATCAGAACATGGTCTGGCAAGACATCAGAAGATGGTCAAGGCAGAATCAGAACATGGGTCTATGGAAGCATCAGAAGAACTTGAGATCAGAAGCAGAAGCACTGAAGTTCTCATGGTATCACGCTCAGAAGCACTTCAAGGTTAGAAGACAAGAAGATGTTATGCACCAAGCTGTTTGACTCTGATGATATTCAAATATTATATTCACAAACATCAGATCAGAAGAAAGTACAGGTGGCAGGCTACGCTGACTGACAAAAGGAACGTTGGAAGCTATTAAAGGCAACGTCAGTAGACACAGCGTGAACAAGGCTCGAGGTAGTTGACAAAAGCGTGAAACATTAAATGCAATGCTGTACGGAACACGCAAAGCATTAAATGCACCCAACGGTCATCTTCTCAAACGCCTATAAGTATGAAGTTCTGATGAGAAGCAAGGTTAACAACTCTGAACCAATTCTGTGAATATTAACTTGCTGAAACGCTGTTCAATTCAAAGCTCAGAAACTTCATCTTCATCAAAGCTCACTACATTGCTGTTGTAATATATTAGTGAGATTAAGCTTAAACGTTAAGAGAAATATCACAGTTGTGATTATAGCTTTTCAGAAGCATTTGTAATACTCTTAGAATTGATTACATTAAGTTGTAAGGAACTAGAGTGATCGTGTTGATCAGAATACTCTAGGAAGTCTTAGAGGTTATCTAAGCAGTTGTAACTAGAGTGATCGTGTTGATCAGGAAACTCTAGAAAGTCTTAGAGGGTATCTAAGCAGTTGTTCCTGGAGTGATCAAGTTGTGATCAGAATACTCTAGAAGACTTAGTCGTGGGCTAAGTGGAAAACCATTGTAATCCGTGCGATTAGTGGATTAAATCCTCAGGTGAGGTAAATCACTCCGTGGGGGTGGACTGGAGTAGTTTAGTTAACAACGAACCAGGATAAAAATAACTGTGCAATTTATTTTTATCGTTCAAGTTTTTAGACTACACTTATTCAAACCCCCCTTTCTAAGTTTTTTTCTATCCTTCAATTGGTATCAGAGCGCCGGTTCTAAGGTGCAAGCACTTAACCGTGTTTAGAAAAGATTCAGGAAGAGAAAAACGCTTCAGTAAAAGATGGATGGTGATGAACACACATCTACATCTGGCTCTGCTGAGCAATACAACGGAAATGGTAACAATGGTTATACTAGACCACCAGTATTTGATGGTGAAAACTTTGAATACTGGAAAGATAAACTGGAAAGTTACTTTCTTGGTCTAGATGGTGAACTATGGGATCTTCTGATGGATGGTTACAAACATCCAGTAAATGCTAGTGGTGTAAAGCTTACAAGGCAAGAAATGGATGATGATCAAAAGAAGCTTTTCAAGAATCATCATAAATGTAGGACTGTTTTGCTGAATGCTATCTCTCATGCTGAGTATGAGAAGATATCTAACAGGGAAACTGCCTATGATATATATGAGTCATTGAAAATGACTCATGAAGGAAATGCTCAAGTCAAGGAGACTAAAGCTCTTGCCCTAATCCAGAAGTATGAAGCCTTCAAGATGGAGGATGATGAAGACATTGAAAAGATGTTTTCAAGATTTCAAACTCTTACTGCTGGATTAAGAGTTCTGGATAAAGGCTACACCAAGGCTGATCATGTAAAGAAGATTATCAGAAGCTTACCCAGAAGATGGGGTCCAATGGTGACTGCATTCAAGATTGCGAAGAATCTGAATGAAGTTTCTTTAGAAGAGCTTATCAGTGCCTTGAGAAGTCATGAAATAGAGCTGGATGCAAATGAGCCTCAAAAGAAAGGTAAGTCTATTGCATTAAAATCAAATATCAAAAAATGCACTAACGCTTTTCAGGCTAGAGAAGAAGATCCTGAAGAATCAGAATCTGAAGAAGAAGATGAACTGTCCATGATCTCCAGAAGAGTAAACCAACTCTGGAAGAGCAAGCAAAGGAAGTTCAGAGGCTTCAGAAGCTCAGAGAGATTTGAATATGGAGAATCTTCTGATGACAGAAGATTTGACAAGAAGAAGGTCATGTGCTATGAATGCAATGAGCCTGGACACTATAAGAATGAATGTCCAAAACTTCAGAAGGAAAATCCCAAGAAGAAGTTTCATAAGAAGAAAAGTCTTATGGCAACCTGGGATGAGTCAGAAGATGAATCAGACTCGGAAGATGAGCAGGCTAACTGTGCGCTGATGGCGACAGAAGATGATGGATCAGAATCTACATCAGAATCAGATTCTGAAGAGGTATTTTCTGAACTATCTAGAGAAGAGTTAGTTTTCAGTCTAACATAGCTTCTTGAATTAAAAGCTCATCTTAGTATCAAATACAAAAAGCTGAAAAAGCAATTTGAATTTGAAACTAAGAAGCTTGAGTTGGAAAATTCTGAATTAAAAGAAAAAGTTTTAAATCTATCCAAAAATAACGGATCTCCTTCTGAAACAGAAAAAGCCATTCCTAGCATGAATCATATTCTGAAAGAATATGACTTGAGCTTCAGAAAATTTCTATATAGAAGCATAGGCAGAAGTCAACTTGCTTCTATGATATATGCTGTGTCTGGGAACAAGAGAGTTGGCATTGGTTATGAGGGTGAAATCCCATACAAGCTTGAATCTGTGGATGATAAGAAAATATCATACAAGCCTCTGTATAACCAATTTAAATTTGGCCACTCCCATGATATTAAGCACACATCACATGCACAAAGTTTTCACATAACACACACCAAGAAGCATGTGACACAACCTAAGAGATATCATGGAACTCAGAATAAGAAGTATCATACTGTTCCTCCTGTTAAATATTTTGCTAAACCCAAGTTCAATCAGAACTTGAGGAGAACTAACAAGAAAGGACCCAAGAAAATGTGGGTACCAAAGGAAAAGACTATTTCTATTGCAGATTCTCTTGGTGACAAAGAAGACAACATTCAACATGTCATGTCACCTGGACTCAAGATGTTCTCAACACTTGAAGGGAAGAAGGACTGTTTTCCAAGTCCTGGTACTTAAATCTGCTGGAGAAGTTAAGTTTGAAGGAGATCAGGAGAGCAAGTTTATTAGTTCTGGAACCATCTGTTTAGTTTGTTTCTAAAGCAATGGTGTTTCGTTCTTGGTTATTCTGAATGCTCTAAAAGCTACAGAATATACAATATTGAAACATTGATTGTAGAAGAATCAATCAATATCTGGTTTGATGATAAACTTGGTTTTGAAGGACCAAAGCAGCTTAAGAATTTTGCAGATATAGTTTGTCATATCAGAAGCTGCAGAACCAAGAAGCAAATCTCCAGAAGCTGTGTATATCAGAAGTAATGGATCAGAAGATCATTCAGATTTACATTAGCACACTTCAGAAGAAGTAAATTCCAGAAGAGAAAATTGATCAAATCAGAAGCAGTGATCAGAATCAGTAGGCGTAAAGTCTATTCAAAATACAGCTGTCATCTACTCTCTGATGATGAACACGTGTCTGTACGGTTGGTACAAAGCGTGCAGTTGAAAAGACGCCGACCTAGGTAACTGTTCTAAATCATTTCTTTTACCACGTTCTCTCTCCTTACGTCACTCATCATTTAATAAAATTGATTTCTTTGGATTCTGGAACTGTTCAGTGTATATTTCTTATTATTTTCTTTTTCAAATCCGTCTCTATACATTCTTTTCAAATCATCTCATATATCTTTTTCGCTCCCTGTCTCTCTTTCTTCTTGCATACTCTCGTTTTGACAACTTCTTAGTCTCTTCTAAACCCTAACCAAAAACCCAGTTTTTGTTCGTCTCCTTTGTTCATTCTGTATCAATGGCTGCTTCTTCATCCCAAAATGTTGGTTCATCTACTACTCTCCATATTCAAAATGAAGAAAATCAGGAACTTACTCCAGTTGTTGCGTGCTCCATTCCTAAGGATGAATTGGAAGTTCTTTGTGAACTCATGGTTGATTTTGATAACATTGAAGAACACCAATTTCATCTCAAAGAAGATATAATTTTCCAAGGATGGACTTCGTTGTTCGCAGAATTCTGTGGACCAGTCTACCCGGATCTTGTCAAGGAATTCTGGATACATGCAGTGGTTGCCCCTAAATCCATCCTATCTTTCGTCCATGGAAAGTTTGTGGTAGTAACTGAGAACATCCTAAGGATGATGTTTGATTTGAGAAACCCTGAGGGAGCTTTTGAAATCGATAGAAGGGCTGATTGGAAAGAAGTTTTATCCACTCTCTACTTAGATATAAATGAAACAAAAAGTGTCAAGGACATGAAAGATCTCTACAAAATCTGGACCAAGATTCTTCTTGGATGTTTCTATCACAGAAAAGGGACACATGCTTCTGACTTCGTTAACAACGAGCAGAAATACATTCTGTATTGCATTGCCACCAAGAAGAAGGTTGATGCTATCTACATTATCTTCAACCATATGTGGAAAGCTGTGAAGGATTCCAGAAACGCCTTTAGAGAAAAAGGTGGAACAATCATTCCTTTTGGTAGAATTATCACCAATCTTCTGGTTCATTCCAAGATTGTTGAGCAACTGGAAACTGAAGGCACTATCAACAACCTTGCTGTCACAACTGGGGCCTGTCTGAATGCCTTCACCTTAAAGAAGATGAAAGTGATTAAGGCTATCAGTAAGACTCCCCAACCTCTTGCGAGAACAAGAATCAGAAGAGCACCAGTTCTAGCTGAATTTGAAACTTTCTTCAACAGTGAGGTACCTGAAGTCAGAACTAGGTATCTAAAGTCTCAAGAAGAAAATAAAAGTCTCAAAGATCAAGAGAAGGGTGCTCCAATCATAGTAAATCGCAAGAAGGAGGAAAGGACTAAAAGAAAGTTTGATCATCCTTCTGAAGAGGTCATTGCAAAGGTTGCTAAGGTTGTCAAGGCTGTTTCAAGTGAATTTGAGAAGAATAAGAAGGAAGCTGAGAAGAAGAAAAAGAAGAAGAAGTCAAATAACAATGATGAGATTATTGAAGTTGTTGAGAAGGAGATAACCAGAAAAAGGAAGATGATTCTTCAAAGCTCCGATGAAGAGAATGTTGTTCAAAAGACTGTGAACCAACAGGAAGTTCTGGCGAGTGACAGAAGGAAAGAGATCTCTAGCGGCAAGACAAAGATTGTTGAAGAGCCGGAGAATAAGAAGCAGAAGAAGGTCGAGGCTGTGGTCAAAGCCCTTCAGAAAGCATCCAAAGGTATATGTATTTCTGAACCTGATTCTACTCCTGCTGGTTCTTCAGAAGTTACACCAATAGCGGTTGCCCCTACCCCTGAACCAGAAAAAGCCACACCAGAATCACCTATAACTGTCCGTGTTCTTACACCTCCATCTTCTCCTGCAACCAAACCCAATTCTCCTCCTCTTTCACCAATTCCAGATGCCTCCATTCCTTCTCCTTCACCCTCGTCTAACCTTGTTTCTGACCAAGCTGCTGATGATCATGTTCTGGATATACCACCAATTCAAACTCTCTTTCCACCACACACAAATATCTCCATCTCTCAACCTCCTCCCCATGCCAACTATGAACCTTTTCCTTCCACCTCTCTAAATAACCATAGTGACTCTATTCTTCCAACCTCTGCATCACATGAACAGCTGCTTCGTGATTGCAACTACACTCCCAAGCCTCGTCCTGAAGCTGAAGTGGTAGTGTTAGATTCTGATACTGAAGCAGAATCTTCTTATAGGTTGAATAGAGAACCTCAACTGTACTTCATTCCCAACCCTGCCTTTTCAAAAACCCAATTAAAATCCCACCCCATCTACCCTATTGGTGAAATTTTTGAAAAAGTAAAGAGGAATCTCAGAAGTATCTTTGATACTCTCAGAATTGCTGAAAGTTCTGGCTTGAATGATGTTGCTATGCGGAACTTCTGGAGGATCTTACGCAGAGAATCAGATGCTCTGTTTTTAGAACTTCAGGAAGCCTGTATAGAAGCTGCCCCACGGCCTCGTGGAATTCTGAGAAGCTATGAAGACTTCTGGTTTGTTCGTCTCAGAGGAAGACATCTTTTGGAAGAGAAGCCCTTTTTGGATGAATTGGAACAAGCAAGGTTGGCTGCTGCATTAGAAGCTAATCCATGCAGGGATATTGTTATCTGGGTTCCTGATTATCCTGTTCTTCTTGGAGATTTCAAGACTCTCTTTGACTTTCTGAGGGAAAACCCTTCTGAGAAAGACCCAAGCTTGGTCATTCCAGAAGTTGTTGACCCACCAGAAGTTGAAGGTCCTTCTGCTCCCAGGAATCTAGTTGCCATTCTTCAGGCACTTGAGAATGGAGATTCTGAGATTCCTGCTGCAGATTATGGAGATGCTTCTATGCAAGAAGCAGATGCTGAAGATCATGTTGCTGAAACTGTTCCTGTTGAGGAAATCCCTGCAAATGATCTATCAATGGAAGCTGCAGATCACAATGTCATCCCTGTGGATAGAAGCTGTGAAGCTTCTTCTGATGAATTTTCCCGTCTTGCAAGGAAGTTGGAAGTTATTCAGAAGAACCAGGATGAGCAAAGCTCAGTCAATGCTGAGTTTAGAGCTTTCATGGAGAGGCAAGATGGATACAACATTGTGGTTCAAGAGATGCTGGCTAAGATCATGTCAAGGCTAGGGCCGTCCTAGATTGAGTCTATGTTGTTTTTTGCTTTTTTGCTTTTGCTGCATCTGCTTTTTTGTGCATCTTGTCTTCCTTCTCTCCTTGTACTTCTGTACTTCTGAATTGTTGAGCTTTAATGAAAATTATCCTTTTCTTCCATGTGCTTCTTTTTAGTTTTTCATCTGAATCTTTTATGTTTTTGATGTTATGACAAAAAGGGGGAGAAATATGTGATAAATGATTTGATTTAATCAGTTACATTTACTAACAGAACTTGCAAAGTTCTATGTTTTTTTAGTTGTGTTGTTGCAGGAATCAAAGATTCAAGATCAACATAAGAAGCAACAAAATGAATCAAGCTCTTGGATTCTTGAAGCAAGCTGAGTGCTAGGAAGCTTCAGAATCAGAAGCAAGAAGGAAGAATGATCAAAAATTCTGATAATAGAATATGATCCAAATCATTGTCTATTTGCTCTGATACATTGTCTATTGGATCTGATATATTCTATATGGCTTATATGGCTCTGATACATATTTTGTGTTCTGATACACATTTTATGTTCTAACTCATTCATGCTGACTTTTGTCGTTTAGTTTTGTTCTGTAACATTTCAGGATGTAGAGATGCTCTGATGATGCTCTGGTACATTCAACAATGTTCTGATACAATCTAGCATGAAGTGATGTAAGAAGAAATTCAAAGCTCTGAAGCTATCCGAGGGAAGCAGAGATCAGAAGCTGTGAATGTTCAAAAGATCCAGAAAACTCAAGTTCTGAAGCTGTCCTAAATGGAAGCATGAATCAGAAGCTGTGAATATTCTGAAGATCAAAGAAATTCAAGTTCTGAAGCTGTCCTAAATGGAAGCAGGAATCAGAAGCTGTGAATGTTCTAAAGATCTAAGAAATTCAAGTTCTGAAGCTGTCCTAAATGGAAGCAGGAATCAGAAGCTGTGAGTGTTCTAGGGATCTAAAGAAATTCAAGTTCTAAAGCTGTCCTAAATGGAAGCAGGAATCAGAAGCTGTGAGTGTTCTAGGGATCTAAAGAAATTCAAGTTCTGAAGCTATCCAATGGAAGCAGAAGTCAGAAACTATGAATTATCAGAAGACAGAAGCTTATGTGATCGTCTCTACCGAAATAATCAGGGAAGTCTTTTATTATTAAAGTTCTTCGAGTATTTATTTCAGGGGGAGATTATTCATCTCAGGGGGAGATTGTTAATCTCAGGGGGAGACATATTCACATGCTTATGCTATAGTTGTGTAATTTGTCTTTAGCCGGCTGCTCTTTCTGATCGCAAATTCATATCATTTATATATGTTTTTGTTATCATAAAAAAGGGGGAGATTGTTAGAACAAGATTTGTTCTGATCAATATTCTTAGTTTTGATGATAACAAGGATATGAATTTTGTGTGAGATAATGTGGTACTCTAATACATTGCAATTTCCCTTTCAGGAAATATATAAAGAGTATGCACAAATCAGCGCTCAGAAGCTTTGTCTCAGAAGGTTCAGCATGCAACATCAGAACATGGTCTGGCAAGACATCTGAAGATGGTCAAGGCAGAATCAGAACATGGGTCTATGGAAGCATCAGAAGAACTTGAGATCAGAAGCAGAAGCATTGAAGTTCTCATGGTATCACGCTCAGAAGCACTTCAAGGTCAGAAGACAAGAAGATGCTATGCACCAAGTTGTTTGACTCTGATGATATTCAAATATTATATTCACAAACATCAGATCAGAAGAAAGTACAGGTGGCAGGCTACGCTGACTGACAAAAGGAACGTTGGAAGCTATTAAAGGCAACGTCAGTAGACACAGCGTGAACAAGGCTCGAGGTAGTTGACAAAAGCGTGAAACATTAAATGCAATGTTGTACGGAACACGCAAAGCATTAAATGCGCCCAACGGTCATCTTCTCAAACGCCTATAAGTATGAAGTTCTGATGAGAAGCAAGGTTAACAACTCTGAACCAATTCTGTGAATATTAACTTGCTGAAACGCTGTTCAATTCAAAGCTCAGAAACTTCATCTTCATCAAAGCTCACTACATTGCTGTTGTAATATATTAGTGAGATTAAGCTTAAACGTTAAGAGAAATATCACAGTTGTGATTATAGCTTTTCAGAAGCATTTGTAATACTCTTAGAATTGATTACATTAAGTTGTAAGGAACTAGAGTGATCGTGTTGATCAGAATACTCTAGGAAGTCTTAGAGGTTATCTAAGCAGTTGTAACTAGAGTGATCGTGTTGATCAGGAAACTCTAGAAAGTCTTAGAGGGTATCTAAGCAGTTGTTCCTGGAGTGATCAAGTTGTGATCAGAATACTCTAGAAGACTTAGTCGTGGGCTAAGTGGAAAACCATTGTAATCCGTGCGATTAGTGGATTAAATCCTCAGGTGAGGTAAATCACTCCGTGGGGGTGGACTGGAGTAGTTTAGTTAACAACGAACCAGGATAAAAATAACTGTGCAATTTATTTTTATCGTTCAAGTTTTTAGACTACACTTATTCAAACCCCCCCTTTCTAAGTGTTTTTCTATCCTTCAACTGTCCATGTCTCTCATTCCAAATGGTGAACTCAATACTGAGATTGAGACATACTTGGCTTATTTGAAGTCTGATTTGAAGAATAGAAGAATCTCACCAGGGTTGGATAAAAGGTAGCTAAAGACATGTTCCTATGTTTATAAAAAACCTGATGAGTCCTTGTATACAAGCTCAAGATGAAGCTGTGAGATATTCTTTTAAGAAGCCCGTGGGTCCTTGTATTGTAACCCAAGAGGAGGCTAATCGAGGGTCATCGAGGGTCCTTGTTATAACACAAGAGAAAGATATTTAAGCTTTGAACTTAGTTTGTCTCTAAGCAAATGGGTAAGAGGTTTCACCGAGAATAATTCCTCTTGGGTGGATGTGCCCTATTTTTGTTCTAAGGCTTTTTTCAAGATGTTTCACCGGGAATAAATCATCTTGAGGTTGAAACTATGGAAATCTAACTAGGAAAGAGTCTTCACCGGGAAGACATTCTCAATCCTAGGTCATAGCCCTATAATATATATATATATATATATATATTTACAATTTATTTGTCCTAAGGTTTTTCTCAGACAGGGTTCTAAACAATGTATATACAGTTTACATTCGACAATAATTTAAATGAAAGTTGTAAATTGAAAGCTGTAGAGCCTAACCTGGATGAAGAGGAGGCCTTTGAAAGATGTATGTACAAATCCTTACCATTAGCTTGGTTGTTTATTGGTAACAGTATTAAAAATGAAAAAGGGTTTTGGGACTTAGACTCAAGGAGAGGCCCATGTGAAATTAATTTGAAATTGAAGTTGTTTTGAAAATAGATCGAGAGTTGATTGAAAACAATTGAATTGTTTATTGAAACAGTTTTGAAGTTATGTTTTTGAAAACAAAAGAAGTGAAGATGGACACTAGGTCACATAGGTATATGAAGAGTTTCACCGGGAATAATGCCCTTTAATATCAAGAAGAAAGTTTTGAAAAACAGATAAGGAGTTTACTGTTTATTTGAAAAGAAAGGATTTATTGCGTTTTGAAAACTGTGTGTACAAAAAAAGGTGTTGGGTATTACACTCTTTAATATTCAAGAGGCCAAAAAGATTTATTGGAAATGGACAAGGTTTGATCACAAAATATTTACAAAGTGATTAGGTTTGAAAAATATAAAGAAAACTATTGAAGGATAGAAAAACACTTAGAAAGGGGGGGGGGGTTTGAATAAGTGTAGTTTAAAAACTTGGACGATAAAAATAAATTGCACAGTTATTTTTATCCTGGTTCGTTGTTAACTAAACTACTCCTGTCCACCCCCACGGAGTGATTTACCTCACCTGAGGATTTAATCCACTAATCGCAATAGATTACAATGGTTTTCCACTTAGCCCACGACTAAGTCTTCTAGAGTATCCTGATCACAACCTGATCACTCTAGGAACAAATGCTTAGACACAAGCTAAGACTTTCTTAGAGTCTCCTGACCACCACGTGATCACTCTAATTACAACTACTTAGACACAAGCTAAGACTTCCTAGAGTATCCTGATCAACACTTGATCACTCTAGTTACTTACAAATTAATGTAATCAATTCTAAGAGTATTACAAATGCTTCTGAAAAGCTATAATCACAACAGTGATATTTCTCTTAAAGTTTAAGCTTAATCTCACTAATATATTACAACAGCAATGTAGTGAGCTTTGATGAAGATGAAGTTTCTGAGCTTTGAATTTGATCAGCGTTTCAGCAAGTTAATTGTTAGCAAATCGTCAACCTTGCTTCTCGTCAGAACTTCATATTTATAGGCGTTTGAGAAGATGACCGTTGGGAGCATTTAATGCTTTACGTGTTCCGTACAGCATTGCATTTAATGTTTCACGCTTTTGTCAACTACCTCGAGCCTTGTTCACGCTGTGTCTACTGACGTTGCCTTTAATAGCTTCCAACGTTCCTTTTGTTAGTCAGCGTAGCCTGCCACCTGTACTTTCTTCTGATCTGATGTTTGTGTATACAACGTTTGAATATCATCAGAGTCAAACAGCTTGGTGCATAGCATCTTCTTGTCTTCTGACCTTGAAGTGCTTCTGAGCGTGATACCATGAGAACTTCAGTGCTTCTGCTTCTGATCTCAAGTTCTTCTGATGCTTCCATAGACCCATGTTCTGATTCTGCCTTGACCATCTTCTGATGTCTTGCCAGACCATGTTCTGATGTTGCATGCTGAACCTTCTGAGACAAAGCTTCTGAGCGCTGATTTGTGCATACTCTTTATATATTTCCTGAAAAGGAAATTGCAATGTATTAGAGTACCACATTATCTCACACAAAATTCATATCCTTGTTATCATCAAAACTATGAATATTGATCAGAACAAATCTTGTTCTAACAATCTCCCCCTTTTTGATGATGACAAAAACATTTATAAATGATATGAATTTGCGATCAGAAAGAGCAGACAGCTAAAGACAATTTACACAGCTATAGCATAAGCATGTGAATATGTCTCCCCCTGAGATTAACAATCTCCCCCTGAGATTAATAATCCCCCCCTGAAATTAATACTAGAAGAATTTTAATAATAAAAGACTTCCCTGAGCATTTCAGTAGAGACGTTCACATAGCTTGATCTACAGAACATTCATGACTTCTGATTTCTGCTTCCATAGGACAGCTTCAAAACTTGAATTTCTTTGATCTTCAGAACATTCACAGCTTCTAATTTCTGCTTCCATCGGACAGCTTCAGAACTTGAATTTCTTTGATCCACAGAACATCCACAGCTTCTGACTTCTGCTTCCATCGGACAGCTTCAGAACTTGAATTTCTTTGATCTTCAGAACATCCATAGCTTCTGATTCTTGCTTCCATCAGGACAGCTTCAGAGCTTGAATTTCTTCTTACATCACTTCATGCTAGATTGTATCAGAACATTGTTGAATGTACCAGAGCATCATCAGAGCATCTCTACATCCTGAAATGTTACAGAACAAAACTAAACGACAAAAGTCAGCATGAATGATTCAGCACATAGAATATGTTTCAGAACATATAATATGTATCAGGGCCAAGAACACATAATATGTATCAGAGCCATATGGTATGTGTCAGAGCACATAAACATAATGTTTCAGATCATATTCTATCATCAGAATATCTAAACATTCTTCCTTCTGATTCTGAAGCTTCATAGCACTCAGCTTGCTTCAAGAATCCAAGAGCTTGATTCATCTTGTTGCTTCTTATGTTGATCTTGAAAAGAGAATCTTCAATTCCTGCAACAACACAACTTAAAGCATAGAACTTTGCAAGTTCTGTTAGAAATTTGGGGCCTTTTTACCCGGTAACTGATAAAATTAATCAGATCATTTATCATATATTTTCTCCCCCTTTTTGTCAAAACATGAAAAAGAATATAAAAGATTCAGATGTAGAGTAAGAGACAAAAGGAATGAAACAGAATAAATTTTTCATTGATTAAGCAAACAGAAAATACAAAAG
Source organism: Vicia villosa (assembly GCF_029867415.1). Classification (NCBI taxonomy): domain Eukaryota; kingdom Viridiplantae; phylum Streptophyta; class Magnoliopsida; order Fabales; family Fabaceae; genus Vicia; species Vicia villosa. Next base: position 131,697,936 of record NC_081183.1, read on the forward strand.
GTGAATGCAGAAAAGCAGATGCAACAAGGAAGGAAAAACTACAAAGACTCAAAAACTAAGACCCTAGCCTAGACAGAATCCGCGCCAGAACATCATGAATCCTGTCAGTGCTTGCAGTTTGCCTTGCCATGAAAGAGCGAAACTCAACACTGGTTGCTTCCTGCATGCCCAAACGAGAAGCCAGCAAGGCTTGATTCTGTTGTAGAACTTCCAAAGTCTCCATCAGAACTGAAGGTTCACCAGACGAAGAAGCACCAGGACTTCTACCAACAGGGACAACGATCTCAGCAGGACGATCTTCTGGAAGTTTTCCAGCTTGTGCATCTTCCATCTCAGCATCTGAGTCTGACTCAGAAGCAGCCTCAGCATATGCTGGTTCAGGCAGCTCAGAAGTTCCAACTTCCAAGGCTTGAAGAATAGCTGCAAGGTTTGTTGGAGGGGTTGGACCAGCAACTTCTGCAGGATAAACCACTTCTGGAAAGACCATGAGGGGAGCACTTTCAGAAGGATTCATTATGAAGTTGCAGAAAATGAAAACTGCTAGGGTTTAAAATATGAATGCAAGAGAGAGAGAGAGAGAGAGAGAGATAAAAAGAAACTGAATGCAAGAGAGTGAATATATAAGAGGGAAAAAGAAACGTTTGAAGAATATAAAACGAAAAAGAAATAAAATGAAATGATGGATAGCATTTAATGTTACGTGACGTGAGGAGAGATAATAATGACAAAGGAAGTGATTAGCACAGTTACCTGAGTAGGCGTCCCCTCAACTGCACGCACGCTTGTCCAGAAATAGTGAACATGTGTATACCATCTGGATAGCCAGTTACAGCTATTTTACTTTTTTAAGAGATTTTGAGTCAACTTAGACAATGAAACGTTAGTAATAACAGAATCACTACTTCTAATTGATTACAATCAGAACTTCTTATAAAGGACTAATCCAAACTCAATTCAGAAGATACTCATACATAAGATCTTCTCATCTTCTCATTCTAGGCATAAATCCATACTGATATTCTTCAGAATGAACTTAAATCTATCTTCAGCAAGGGGTTTTGTAAAGATATCAGCCCATTGATGGTCTGTATCCACAAAGTTTAAAGATATAACACCCTTCTGAACATAGTCCCTTATGAAATGATGTTTAATCTCAATATGTTTAGCTTTTGAATGTAAGATAGGATTCTTAGATAAACATATAGCAGAAGTATTATCACAGAAAATAGGAATGTTACTCTCATATATCTGATAATCTTCTAGCTGACTTCTCATCCAGAGCATTTGTATGCTACAACCAGCAGCAGCAACATATTCTGCTTTTGTTGTTGAGAGGGAAATTGTAGCTTGCTTCTTGCTGTACCATGAGATCAGATGACTTCCAAGGAATTGACAACTTCCAGAAGTGCTCTTCCTTTCTATTATATCTCCAGCATAGTCAGTGTCACAGAATCCTACTAAGTTGTAATCTTTGGATCTTCTGTAAACTAAACCAACTTTAGTAGTACCTTTCAGATACCTCAGAATTCTCTTAACCGCAGTTAAATGAGATTCTCTCGGATCTGATTGGAATCTAGCACACAAACAAACACTGAAGAGAATGTCAGGTCTAGAAGCAGTTAGGTATAGAAGAGATCCAATCATACCTCTGTACAACTTCTGATCTACCTTCTTACTTACCTCATCCTTACCTAGGACACATGTTGGATGCATAGGAGTTTTGGCTTCTTTGCTTTCGGAAAGATTAAACTTCTTCAGAAGTTCTTTCACATACTTCGTTTGATGAACAAAAGTTCCATGATAAGTTTGGTTGATTTGAATTCCAAGGAAATACTTGAGTTCTCCCATCATGCTCATTTCAAATTCAGCCTGCATAGACTCAGCAAACTCCACTTCTCCCTTCTCGCTTAGCTTGTTTCTGAACACCCACTTAGTGTCGATGATGTTAAATCCTTTTGGTCTAGGAACCAAGTCCCGTACGTCATTCCTTGTAAACTGATTTAGTTCTTCTTGCATGGCAATTATCCAGTCAGGATCTTCTAGAGCTTGATCAACAGAAGTTGGCTCGATCAAAGAAACAAGACCTAATTGACATTCTGCATTGTTCTTAAGGAATGCCCTTGTTCTGATGGGATCATCTTTCTTTCCAAGGATCACATCTTCTGAATGAGCTGAAGCAAGTCTAGGTGATCTTCTGACTGTTGGCTCTTCAGAAATCCTAAGATTATCTAAAGATGCAGCAACTTGATCTTCTGATCCATTGCTTCTGAGACTGCCAGCTTCTGCAGCATTGCTTCTTGGTTCTACTGCTTCTGATATATCAATATAAAAATCTGCAAAATTCTCAAACTGCTTTGGTTTTAAAGATCAAGCTTATCATCAAACCTGATATTGATTGATTCTTCTACAACCAATGTTTCAGTATTGTATACTCTGTAGCCTTTAGAGCGTTCAGAATATCCAAGAAGGAAACACTTTTGTGCTTTAGAATCAAACTTACCAAGATGATCTTTAGTGTTCAGAATAAAACATACACATCCAAAAGGATGGAAATATGAAATGTTGGGCTTTCTGTTCTTCTACAATTCATAAGGAGTCTTATTTAGAATAGGTCTGATAGAGATTCTATTCTGAATATAACACGCAGTGTTTATTGCTTCTGCCCAGAAATGCTTAGCCATATTGGTTTCATTGATCATGGTTCTGGCCATTTCTTGTAGAGTCCTATTCTTTCGCTCTACAACTCCATTTTGTTGTGGAGTTCTAGGACAAGAGAAATCATGGGCAATACCATTTTCTTTGAAAAACTCCTCAAAGAATCTGTTCTCAAATTCGCCACCATGATCACTTCTAACCTTTATGATTTTACACTCTTTCTCAGATTGGATCTGAGTGCAGAATTCAAAGAACACTGAATGAGACTCATCCTTGTGTTTTAAGAACTTTACCCATGTCCAACGGCTATAATCATCAACGATGACTAATCCATATTTCTTCCCTCTGACAGATGCTGTTTTGACTGGGCCAAACAGATCAATGTGCAAGAGTTCTAACGGCCTTGAGGAAGAAACAACATTCTTAGACTTGAATGCAGCTCTGGAGAACTTGCCCTTCTGACATGCTTCACAAAGAGCATCTGATTTGTATTTCAGATTTGGGAGTCCTCTGACCAGATTTAGTTTGTTAATCTGAGAAATCTTTCTCAAACTAGCATGTCCTAATCTTCTGGGCCAGACCCATTGCTCCTCAGAAACAGACATAAGACAAGTCACCTTCTAATTCTTAAGATCTTGAAGATCTGTCTTATAAACGTTGTTCTTTCTCTTGCCTGTAAATAGGATTGAGCCATCCTTCTGACTTACAGCCTTGCAAGACTTTTGATTAAAGATTATGTCATAACCATTGTCACTTAATTGACTTATGGACAATATGTTATGCGTTAATCCTTCTACAAGAAGTATATTAGTTATGGAAGGAAAGTTACCAAACTTTATAGTTCCTGAGCCAATAATTTTGCCCTTCTGATCTCCTCCAAACTTGACTTCTCCACCTGGTTTAAGCACCAGGTCTTGGAATGTAGACCTTCTTCCCGTCATGTGTCGCGAGCACCCAGAGTCCAGGTACCATGACATTTTGCTGTTTGTCCTCTTTGCCGCCAAGGATATCTGCAACAGAAATTATCTTCTCCTTAGGTACCCACAATTTCTTGGGTCCTTTCTTGTTAGTTCTCCTCAAGTTCTGATTGAACTTGGGTTTAGCAAATTATTTAACAGGAGGAACAGCATGATACTCTTTAGATTTGTCAGCATGATATTTCTTAGGATGTGTCACATGCTTCTTGGTGTGAACAGTGTTAAACTTCTGTGCATGTGAAGTGAGCCTAATATCATGAGCATGGTCATATTTGAACTGATCATACAATGGCTTGTATGTGATCTTCAGATCATCAACAGATTCAAATTTATGTGAGGTATCACCCTCATAGCCAAAACAAAACCTTCTATTTCCAGAAACACCATATATCATAGAAGCAAGATGACTTCTGCCAATACTTCTAGATAAGAACTTTCTGAAGCTCGAGTCACATTCTTTCAGAATATGATTCATTCTAGGAATGGATTTTTCTGTTTCAGAAGGAGATCCACTATCTTTGGATAGATTTAAAACTTTTTCCTTCAGTTCAGAATTTTCCACTTCCAGCTTCTTAGTTTCAAATTCAAACTGCTTCTTCAGCTTTTTGTATTTGATACTAAGATGAGCCTTGAGTTCCAGAAGTTCTGTTAAACTGGAAACTAACTCTTCTCTAGATGGTTCAGAAAATACCTCTTCAGAATCTGATTCTGATGTAGATTCTGATCCATCATCTTCTGTAGCCATCAGCGCGAAGTTGGCTTGTTCTCCTTCAGAGTCTGATTCTGATTCTGATTCAGAATCATCCCATGTTGCCATAAGACCTTTCTTCTTAAGAAACTTCTTTTGGGATTCTCCTTCTGAAGCTTTGGACACTCGTTCTTGTAATGTCCAGTGTAACACCCCATAATTTCAGTTTATTAATTTAATTTGGATTTAAATTAAATAATTGGAATTTTAGTATTTTTATTTGGAATTATTTGGAAAATGATGAAATATTGGCATTGGGCCTAGAGTGGTGGTTGGCAGTAAGGGGGTGTTAACTAAGCAAGCCCATTATAATATTTTATTTTATTTTTCATAAAATAAAGGAATTGGGAAAAGAGAAGCAGAAGCAGTAGAAGCAGATTTTGGAAAAGGAGAACACGTGAAAGTGAGAAGGGCCAAAGGGGAAGAAGACCTTCGAAGATTCGACTCTGAGGTAAGGGGGGATTCTTCGGGTTAGTATTCCTTATGTGATTGTAGGTAGTATGATTGATTAGGATTGTGGTCTAGTTCAATCGTACGTGTCGGGTTGGGAATTTTGTTAGGTTTTGATAATCTTGTATGAATTGACATGATTCTGTTGATACTTGTGATATATGATGTTAATACATGCCAATAACTTGTTTGAAATGTGTAATTGTGTGAAAATCAATGATAATTGTGTGTATGTTCGTATGTACCTGAAATTGGGGAAATGGGATATGGTAAATGCTGTCAAAATGGTGATTTTTGCTGTGCAGGTACGTAGGAACCGGTTCCCATGTGGGACGAACCGGTTCCCCCTTGTAAAAACAGAGAAATATGGATTCTGGGTAGCTGGGAACCGGTTCCCATGTAGGGACAACCCGGTTCCCCATAGTAAAAATCAGAGACGTGACTTTGAAGCTGCCAGGAACCGGTTCCCACGTAGGGACAACCCCGTTCCTGCAGCACTTTTTCTAAAAATGTTTTATCTTTAAAAACCCGTAACTTTTGATCCGTGTATCTGTTTTATGTGCCGTTTTGGGCGTTGCGAAGCTAATGAGATGCTTTATCTGATGAATTGATAAAATGGGCAATAGCCAACTTTACTTTTAAACTCGATTTAATTATTAATGAATTGAAAGATAGTATATGTATATGTGCTTATATATATGACTATTGATGCATGTATTTGTGTTGGTGATGAGATTGTGATATCCATTGAGTGATGTTAGTATATAACATGTCGTAGATGATATATGTTTTGTGATTATGTTGTTGGGTTGCTTTGACAATTTGTTACATTGTGTGCAATGATGATGGATATAACGATGTTTGATCGTGGTGATGATTGGTGATTGTGAATATTAATATATTGTTAATATTAATATGTTGGTTATGGTGGCAATTAACATTAATATGATGTGTATGTTAATTGTGAGGATGTAGTGTACATATGTGAATGATTGTATATGTATGATGATGATGATTGATGATTGTGAATATTAATATGTTGTTAATATTAATATGTTGGCTATGGTGGCAATTAACATTAATATGATGTGTATGTTAATTGTGATGATGTGATGTATGAATGTGAATGATTGAATGATGCTTATACATGTACATACTTGTTGTGACCTTATTGGTAAGAGGTGTTAAGCGATGTTAAGCATCGGAATGATGATGATGTATGAAGATGTAAGTATGTGTCATGTGTGCATTATTCATAAATCATTTGCATTGGAAGGCTAATTCCCATTGTGTGGAGATTAGCGGGAAGTCATCGTGTGCCCATGTGGGGTGTGAGCGATGAGGCAGTAGTCGTGTGCCCATGTGGGGTGTGAGCGACTAGAGGGCAGTATCAAAGAGAGAAGTCCTGTGATATGATTCACGAATTTTGGTACCACATGCATAGTGTCAGTTGCATCATATGCATTGGTGATAACATGATTGGATGAGATCCAGTGTTATGCCTTGGTGTGTTTACTTGATTGATGTGTTGAGAAGATGTTGTTAATATGACTTGATCCTTGATGAAATTGATGAGTTGTGGGCCGATGGCCAATATTGTTGGATGATGCTTGCTTGTTGTAATAATTCCGATTATATGTATGATTGAGTGGATGATAATTACTATGAGATTTTATTGCTTATGATTGCATAATGCTTATTAATTCGAATGAAACTCACCCTTACTTTGATGATTTCAGATTAAGGATGTAGCGGCGTCTTGATTGGGTGAAGATAGCTTGTAAGCTAGCCCGTAGTTCGTGTCGAGTCATGCTCTGATTGTAACACTGGGGAACGATAGTTTAGAGACGAATGATTATGTCGGTCTTGTTGTTTTATGATTGTTTTATAATAACTTGCATGGATAATGAATATGCAATGTTATGGATTATTGTCCGCTGTGTTGAACATGAATTGTAATTATGTTAAGTGGTTCCTCGTGTAGCATGACAAATGACTATGGTATTTTTCTGTTAAAGAAGTTGTGACATCCTTGTATTTCATGTTTACTCTGAATATTATTCTATTTTCCGCGGGGGTTTAGAAGGGTGTTACAATAGTGGTATCAGAGCAGGTCGGTCCGTCCGGCCAAATGTCGAGTCTGTTGAGTTGCACGACAGTTGAATACTGTCGGCATATTATCCCTTGGTATGCGACATGTGAGTGGATCACTGTCGGTACTTGGTTTTTGTTGCGGAAGTTGGTTTGAAACAAGTGGGGGAGAAGCTTCGCTTCTCGGTTATGTTTCAGTTGTAAGATGATTAATTCAATAGGCTGTTGTCGGCAACAGCGTGAGGGTCGTTGGAGTGTTGTTTTCTGAATCGAAGGTGACTTGAAATTATGACGTGACTGGTAATTAAGTTGGAACATATTGAAGGAAGATGTTTAGAGGTAATTGATGATTATTTGTAGGAGAGGAAATTAGGAAGTTGCAATGTATCAGCTCTGCTGAGGGGCTGCGAAGTTGTCAGTTGAGTAGCCGTGCATCTCGGAAGAGGTTCAGTTGCAAGTTTGCAAAGAGGATTGTTGTCGTAATGTTCCAGAAATCGCACTTCGGCAATGGGATGTGTTGCTCAAGTTATAAGAATGTTTAGGAGTGAAGAGATATGATAAGGGGTTGTTTGGAATATGATCGAGTTGAAGAGAATGAGTTTTGGAGTGAAATTTTCATAAGCAAAACGCAGGAAAATTGCTGAATAGCTGCAGAACTTCGAAAAAAATCATAACTGGAGTTCTGGACATCCGATTTGAGTTCCGTTTGAAGCGTCGGAAAGCTAACGAGATGAACCTTGTTATAAAAATGGTTGCAGAAGCTGTAACATGTTTAATTGTGTCAGGATGATGTTAGAAAGAGGTGAAGTTACGGTTACACTTGTCCTAAGAACTAGATTGTTCGTTGGTGCGACATGGGATGTCAGCGTCAGAGTTGAACGGATTGAAAGAATAATGAGAAGGCTTGTTGTGAAGCAACTTTAGGAATAGGTGTTCCAATTGAAGAGTTTGGAGATATTGTATAGAATGTCGCAGCATGGTGTCGGTGTTGCAAATTTGGATAACGATTGGAAACGTCCGTATCTTGAGCTCTGAATGTCGGATTAATGTGTCGTTTGAACCCACGGAGATGAGAGATTATGTTCTACCTTATGGAAGAGTTATAAATACCATAGAGTGGTCCTATGAGGAGATATTATGATGTCGGTTAAGGAAGCATGAACAAGTGTTGAATAGGGATGCCTATTACCACGATTGTTGAAACGAAGTCGAGTAGAATGTGTCGTTGATGAATAAGATGATAAAGATGATTTAAGTATCGATGGATTTGGGTGATGAGTAAATCAGTAGAAAAAGTGAAATGGACTTTGGAACCATTTGTGGTATATCGTGATGCGTCGTTGATGGGTAGTGTATTGATGTAAAATCAGTAAGTAGTAACTATGCGTCGGGACGATTGAAAGCGCATGAAATGAATTATCTGACTCACGATTTAGAATTGGCAGCCATGGTTTTGTTTTGATGTTGCAGTGACATTATTTGTATGGTTCGAGGTTGCCTCTAAAAATATCGATGCTGATGGTGAAAGAGTTGGATTTAATTGAACAATTCAGAGAATTAAGTTTGGTATGTGAAAGTGCTCCTAATAATGTTAGATTGGGTATACTGAAACTGACTAATGGTATTCCTGACGAGATTAGAGGAAATCAGAAAGCTGATGTTGAGTTGATCGATAAGTCGACTTTGAATTACCAAGGTAAAGATGACGGACTCAGAATTGACGAGGATGGTATAATGAGGTTGGTGGTCGCTGTTGTGTTCCGCGTGTTACCGGGTTGAGAAAGAACATTCTAGAAGAAGGACACCATAGAGAATTATTAGACTATGACAATGTTAATGAGTTGAGTGCAAACTCATAAAGGACGCTATTATGTAGTAACGACAGTTTATGCTTAAATATGATTGTCGGCTATCTATTGACAATTTGAGGACTTGATCACCCTTAATCTCTTGTTGATAGTAGACGGGATCATATAGATGGTATGAGATTGCTTGTTACCTTAATGGTATAAGATGTGATGAATGCTAAGCTGTGAGAATAACCACTCACCATTTTGCGGAAGCTTATGAAGAAGTGAATATGAAAAAGTGCAAAGTATTGGCGGTGACTTAAGACGGGTAATTATAGTCGCACAGCGAAAGTATGATGTAGAGTGGTGTGATGAGTGTTACTCGTGACCAGTGAGGAATTAATATGTCGGAATCCTACATAGAGAATATGTGTTGATCTATATGTTGGATTTGGAATCTCGTGGACGTAAGGATGTCGTGCCAAAGGATCAGAACCCTTTTGATTAATTGCCGAGATGATGAATATGTTATTATGTTGTACGTGGTTGATGCGTATGTATTCAGCGAAGTTAAGGCGATGAGTGTATACTATATGATGCTATAATAATTTTGTACTGTTGGAAGGTGTTATGTAGATTTCTAAATATGAGGAGGGATTATACTCTATGAAGGACGAAGTTGATTTGATTCTTAGTGGAGAGTGGTACTCAGTTGAGCTATCTTGTAAGCAATGGTATATTGAGGATGATGAGCTATGTAACTATAACTACTGATGTGTGCTCGTTCCGATGGTGGGAATGTTTTTAATAGATGAAGTAACTCAGGAATTTGCTTTGAGTAAGTGTAAGTATTACTTTATCGCTCAATTGGAAGAGTGTGCCTAAGGTTGGTACGTGGATAAATGGAATCCATTACTACAGTGTTGATCAGTTATGATCATACCATGGATTGTGTAATTGTATTATTCAGTTATTGAGCGTATTGTATGGATCGCACCTCGAAGTTCATTGTTGGTAACCGTTGGAGTTATAGCGAGTGGTACACCTGGGGATGGTCAAATGCAACGTAAGAACTGAGATTGAATGCATGAGATATGCTTATGTTGGTTATGTCAGATGAATTCTGAGACTCGACTAAGAAGGTGTTAACGGAGAATGGGAGAGTCAAATGAAGTACTCTTATCTGGGATTTTCACTTGAAGTATGTTTTCGAGGACGAAAACTCTTTTAGTGGGGGAGAGTTGTAACACCCCATAATTTCAGTTTATTAATTTAATTTGGATTTAAATTAAATAATTGGAATTTTAGTATTTTTATTTGGAATTATTTGGAAAATGATGAAATATTGGCATTGGGCCTAGAGTGGTGGTTGGCAGTAAGGGGGTGTTAACTAAGCAAGCCCATTATAATATTTTATTTTATTTTTCATAAAATAAAGGAATTGGGAAAAGAGAAGCAGAAGCAGTAGAAGCAGATTTTGGAAAAGGAGAACACGTGAAAGTGAGAAGGGCCAAAGGGGAAGAAGACCTTCGAAGATTCGACTCTGAGGTAAGGGGGGATTCTTCGGGTTAGTATTCCTTATGTGATTGTAGGTAGTATGATTGATTAGGATTGTGGTCTAGTTCAATCGTACGTGTCGGGTTGGGAATTTTGTTAGGTTTTGATAATCTTGTATGAATTGACATGATTCTGTTGATACTTGTGATATATGATGTTAATACATGCCAATAACTTGTTTGAAATGTGTAATTGTGTGAAAATCAATGATAATTGTGTGTATGTTCGTATGTACCTGAAATTGGGGAAATGGGATATGGTAAATGCTGTCAAAATGGTGATTTTTGCTGTGCAGGTACGTAGGAACCGGTTCCCATGTGGGACGAACCGGTTCCCCCTTGTAAAAACAGAGAAATATGGATTCTGGGTAGCTGGGAACCGGTTCCCATGTAGGGACAACCCGGTTCCCCATAGTAAAAATCAGAGACGTGACTTTGAAGCTGCCAGGAACCGGTTCCCACGTAGGGACAACCCCGTTCCTGCAGCACTTTTTCTAAAAATGTTTTATCTTTAAAAACCCGTAACTTTTGATCCGTGTATCTGTTTTATGTGCCGTTTTGGGCGTTGCGAAGCTAATGAGATGCTTTATCTGATGAATTGATAAAATGGGTAATAGCCAACTTTACTTTTAAACTCGATTTAATTATTAATGAATTGAAAGATAGTATATGTATATGTGCTTATATATATGACTATTGATGCATGTATTTGTGTTGGTGATGAGATTGTGATATCCATTGAGTGATGTTAGTATATAACATGTCGTAGATGATATATGTTTTGTGATTATGTTGTTGGGTTGCTTTGACAATTTGTTACATTGTGTGCAATGATGATGGATATAACGATGTTTGATCGTGGTGATGATTGGTGATTGTGAATATTAATATATTGTTAATATTAATATGTTGGTTATGGTGGCAATTAACATTAATATGATGTGTATGTTAATTGTGAGGATGTAGTGTACATATGTGAATGATTGTATATGTATGATGATGATGATTGATGATTGTGAATATTAATATGTTGTTAATATTAATATGTTGGCTATGGTGGCAATTAACATTAATATGATGTGTATGTTAATTGTGATGATGTGATGTATGAATGTGAATGATTGAATGATGCTTATACATGTACATACTTGTTGTGACCTTATTGGTAAGAGGTGTTAAGCGATGTTAAGCATCGGAATGATGATGATGTATGAAGATGTAAGTATGTGTCATGTGTGCATTATTCATAAATCATTTGCATTGGAAGGCTAATTCCCATTGTGTGGAGATTAGCGGGAAGTCATCGTGTGCCCATGTGGGGTGTGAGCGATGAGGCAGTAGTCGTGTGCCCATGTGGGGTGTGAGCGACTAGAGGGCAGTATCAAAGAGAGAAGTCCTGTGATATGATTCACGAATTTTGGTACCACATGCATAGTGTCAGTTGCATCATATGCATTGGTGATAACATGATTGGATGAGATCCAGTGTTATGCCTTGGTGTGTTTACTTGATTGATGTGTTGAGAAGATGTTGTTAATATGACTTGATCCTTGATGAAATTGATGAGTTGTGGGCCGATGGCCAATATTGTTGGATGATGCTTGCTTGTTGTAATAATTCCGATTATATGTATGATTGAGTGGATGATAATTACTATGAGATTTTATTGCTTATGATTGCATAATGCTTATTAATTCGAATGAAACTCACCCTTACTTTGATGATTTCAGATTAAGGATGTAGCGGCGTCTTGATTGGGTGAAGATAGCTTGTAAGCTAGCCCGTAGTTCGTGTCGAGTCATGCTCTGATTGTAACACTGGGGAACGATAGTTTAGAGACGAATGATTATGTCGGTCTTGTTGTTTTATGATTGTTTTATAATAACTTGCATGGATAATGAATATGCAATGTTATGGATTATTGTCCGCTGTGTTGAACATGAATTGTAATTATGTTAAGTGGTTCCTCGTGTAGCATGACAAATGACTATGGTATTTTTCTGTTAAAGAAGTTGTGACATCCTTGTATTTCATGTTTACTCTGAATATTATTCTATTTTCCGCGGGGGTTTAGAAGGGTGTTACATCCAGGCTCATTGCACTCATAGCAGATAGCCTTCTTCTTGTCAGATCTTCTGTCACCAGAAGACTCTCCACGTTCAAATCTCTTTGAACTTCTGAAGCCTCTGAACTTCCTTTGCTTGCTCTTCCAGAGGTTGTTTACCCTTCTGGAGATCATGGACAGTTCATCTTCTTCTTCTTCAGATTCTGATTCTTCAGGATCTTCTTCTCTAGCCTGAAAAGCGTTAGTGCATCTTTAAATATTAGATTTTAATGCAATAGACTTGCCTTTCTTCTGAGGCTCGTTTGCATCCAGCTCTATTTCATGGCTTCTCAAGGCACTGATAAGCTCTTCCAAAGAAACTTCATTCAGATTCTTGGCAATCTTGAATGCAGTCACCATTGGACCCCATCTTCTGGGTAAGTTTCTGATAATCTTCTTTACGTGATCAGCCTTGGTGTAGCCTTTATCTAGAACTCTCAATCCAGCAGTCAGAGTTTGAAATCTTGAGAACATCTTCTCAATATCTTCATCATCCTCCATCTTGAAGGCTTCGTATTTCTGGATTAGAGCAAGAGCTTTTGTCTCTTTGACTTGAGCATTTCCCTCATAGGTCATTTTCAATGACTCATATATATCATAGGCAGTTTCCCTGTTAGATATCTTCTCATACTCAGCATGAGAGATAGCATTCAGCAAAACAGTCCTACATTTATGATGATTCTTGAAAAGCTTCTTCTGATCATCATCCATTTCTTGCCTGGTAAGCCTTACACCATTCGCTTTCACTGGATGTTTGTAACCATCCATCAGAAGATCCCATAGTTCACCATCTAGACCAAGAAAGTAACTTTCCAGTTTATCTTTCCAGTATTCAAAGTTTTCACCATCAAATACAGGTGGTCTAGTATCCATTGTTACCATTATATTGCTCAGCAGAGCCAGATGTAGATGCAGATGGATTTGTTTGCGTTTCACCAGCCATCTTATACTGAAGCGTTTTTCTCTTCCTGAATCTTTTCTAAACACGGTTAAGTGCTTGCACCTTAGAACCGGCGCTCTGATGCCAATTGAAGGATAGAAAAACACTTAGAAAGGGGGGGGGGGTTTGAATAAGTGTAGTTTACAAACTTGCACGATAAAAATAAATTGCACAGTTATTTTTATCCTGGTTCATTGTTAACTAAACTACTCCAGTCCACCCCCACGGAGTGATTTACCTCACCTGAGGATTTAATCCACTAATCGCAACAGATTACAATGGTTTTCCACTTAGCCCACGACTAAGTCTTCTAGAGTATCCTGATCACAACCTGATCACTCTAGGAACAAATGCTTAGACACAAGCTAAGACTTTCTTAGAGTCTCCTGACCACCACGTGATCACTCTAATTACAACTGCTTAGACACAAGCTAAGACTTCCTAGAGTATCCTGATCAACACTTGATCACTCTAGTTACTTACAAATTAATGTAATCAATTCTAAGAGTATTACAGATGCTTCTGAAAAGCTATAATCACAACAGTGATATTTCTCTTAAAGTTTAAGCTTAATCTCACTAATATATTACAACAGCAATGTAGTGAGCTTTGATGAAGATGAAGTTTCTGAGCTTTGAATTTGATCAGCGTTTCAGCAAGTTAATTGTTAGCAAATCGTCAACCTTGCTTCTCATCAGAACTTCATATTTATAGGCGATTGAGAAGATGACCGTTGGGAGCATTTAATGCTTTGCGTGTTCCGTACAACATTGCATTTAATGTTTCACGCTTTTGTCAACTACCTCGAGCCTTGTTCACGCTGTGTCTACTGACGTTGCCTTTAATAGCTTCCAACGTTCCTTTTGTCAGTCAGCATAGCCTGCCACCTGTACTTTCTTCTGATCTGATGTTTGTGTATACAATGTTTGGATATCATCAGAGTCAAACAGCTTGGTGCATAGCATTTTCTTGTCTTCTGACCTTGAAGTGCTTCTGAGCGGGATACCATGAGAACTTCAGTGCTTCTGCTTCTGATCTCAAGTTCTTCTGATGCTTCCATAGACCCATGTTCTGATTCTGCCTTGACCATCTTCTGATGTCTTGCCAGACCATGTTCTGATGTTGCATGCTGAACCTTCTGAGACAAAGCTTCTGAGCGCTGATTTGTGCATACTCTTTATATATTTCCTGAAAAGGAAATTGCAATGTATTAGAGTACCACATTATCTCACACAAAATTCATATCCTTGTTATCATCAAAACTAAGAATATTGATCAGAACAAATCTTGTTCTAACAACTATATTTGAAAAGTATTAAAAATACTTTAAAATACACCATTTTAAACCTAATAAAAGTATATCAAATAAATAATATTTTTGTGATTTTTTTAGATATTCATAAAATAGATATGATAAATTAAAAGTGCATGAAAAATCAAGTGAAATTGATTAATTTTGATAGGTGAAATGATTAAGTGAAGTCGTGAAAAAAATGAAGAAAAATAGCATAAATGGTTGATTTTATTTTCAGCAAGAGTTGAACCCATGTCACATGGGGGGTCAACAAAAATTAAAGCCAACTGTGCTACACTGCCAATGTGTCAAAGGAATGGAAACATTTTATAATATTTGAAAACAAATCATTTTGCAAAACATTTGGAAAATAAATAAGCAAAAGGGTTTGAGGGGGGGGGGGTCGAACCGCAGACCTTATGACAAGAGAGTATTAGAGGCGCGCTAGTGACCAAGTGAGTTAACGATGCATTCGAGTTATAACATGCACACCATTCAAAATATAATAAACTTGCTTCTGAAAATTTGAAAATGGTGCGCGAACACCATCTTCGTCTTCAACCTCTCATCACTCAACCAGGATTTTTTAACTCTCTCAATTCTCAACCAAATTAAATGATTCAAACATCAAACTTGCTCGTTTTTGGACGAGGAACATGATCATGGGCTCAGAAGTTATTTATTCTAAGTGTATCTAACGAATTTCAGCATAAACACTAAGAACACATAAACCCTAAAATTAAAATTAAAAGATGAACACGATGAATAAATGAATGATGATAGAGGCTTTTTTATCCTTTGATGATGCTGAACAAACTGGTATTGAGTTATAAAGCAATAGATGCATGAATTGAAGAGATGGAGTTCAAAAACTTACCTATGAAAGTGAAGGTTGTGGCTATGGTAGACGACTCCCAGTAATGAATTGATGATTGCAAAAGCTTCTTGGAAGCTCATTGATGCTAACTGAATGCTTATTTCCCTTTGAAAGCCTCTGAGTTGTTCTACCTGACCCCTCTTGCTTGAGCTCCAAGTGAAAATGGAAGATGGTGATTCTGTACTTACAGACGTGTTGTAAGTATCTGTATAGCTTCACTACACCCCAAGGAACGTGTTGGAATGCTTAGACTTGATTGACACCCTCTGAAATGCTCTGCACAACTCTACTTGATTAAGCTCCAAGGTGAAATTGGATAAGGTGATTCTCCACTTTCAGAAGTGTTCCAGGTGCTTGGATCACTTCTAATGAACCTCCTTGAGATGTTAGAAGGCTTGTTTTCAAATGAAGAGCTTTGGTTTGAAGAATTCGATTCTTCTCGCCAAAGAGCCTAAGAAAACAATAAGCAAGAGGGAGAGAAGGAGAAATCAAGATTTGTAGTTGCTTTGGTGTGTCTAATACTGAGGATAGCACTTCTATTTATAGGCAAAGTGATTAGAGTATTTGAGGGAGTGAGCTAGCTTAGTGAAGTCACTTTGAGTTACATGACCATGAAGAAATTCAAAGAATATCCAAAATGCAATGATGGATTTTTTATACCACTACCTAGCCCTCGGTTTTGCTTGATCTTAGGTGTCATACCCCAAAATTTGCCCATACTATTTCTCATATTCAAAAGATAAATCAAGATACAAAAATCCAAAACACACTCTCCTAAGCAAAATATCAGAAACTAGGGTATGGTTTGTTCAAAGGAAAATCAATGAATCAAAAGATCCAAGACATTCCATATGGTCTATAAAATCTCATAGTACCTTCATAACAAGTATCAAGTCTCATCTCAAAGAATTGGTCATTCAATTGTTCAGAAAGTCAACAGTCGACTGGGTTAACCTAAAAGTCAACTGTGGTCAAAGTAAAGTCAAAACTCCTGATTTTTTGTCAAGACCCTCATATTGAAGTATCATTCACCATTTGAACAAGTATTGATCATGGTTCATCAAGGAAAGATCAAAAATCAACAAATCAAAAAGTTTCTAAATTAGGGTTTTCATAGGAGAAAGTCAAGTGAACTTTGACCAGTCATAACTTACACATGGAACATCAAAAATTTTCCATCCAAAGCTTAATTTGAAGGAAATTGGATTCTCTACATTTTTGTCTGTCACATGCCAAGTCTAAAAATGCTTCATTTGAGAGATATGGACCAAAACATTACAGGTCCTTTTCAAAAGTCAACCAAAAGACATTCTTTTCACAAGAACATACAAGGAGCATGGAAAATTATTTTGATATGAGACCAAAGACACTGGTTAGAGAACTCTCTAAGGTTTCTAAAAAGTCATAGAACTCCTCCATACCCCAAAAATTGAGAGAGATACGCCTTGTCAAAGTTGGACCATTTTGGAGGGAAAATATGAAATAAAAGGATTCAAATTGAAGTTTTTTGCAAAGGAGCCCAAGTAATTATGGCCTAATCTTGATCCACAAGTCATCTAAAGTCTCAAACCTAATTCCCACGAAATTTTGACTTTTATTTGATTTTATATAAATTTTTTGATCATTTAAATGTGATAATTAACTTATATAAATCATGAAAATGAAATATTTCATTAAAGAACCAATTTAAATCATAATCAATCATCAATAATATCACATAATCCATAAAATTTCGTGCAAAGCAAGACTTGGAGAAAAATATTGGAATTGGCTAGTTTTAGAAAGATTTAAGAATCAAATTTTCCCAAATTTCCAATGATTCAAGAAGATTTCTTCCAATTTTATTACCCTAAATTCATCCATTATAAGTAACAAACAAGGCCAGATGCAAGGGTTACGAATTCTGCATCCAGAGGAACCCTAATCAAAGCTTCAAAATCTCAAGAAAAATTCTAGATCCAATTCTAAGATTAAGGCCAATTCAAGAATTGCTATTGATCCAAACGTGTTCCTAAGGCATCTCTGAGTGTGTCTCGATCCTTTTCCAGAATCAAAGCTCTCAAAATCATTGTCAATAGCCCTCGGTTTGTCACTTTTTATTTTGTGTCGATTTGCATCATACAAGCATCAATACTTAAAATCAATTGCATATTATTGTTTATCTTGGTGTGTTTATCGATTCTGAAATATTTGGTGTGTTATTATGCTGTTATGAGTGACTTTCCATGTTAGGGTTCGTGCCCTTGAGATTGGGGTTTTCCAAATAACGTAAAATCAGGCTTCAAGATAGGTACCATTGGCTTCACGTGGTCGAGACGAACTCAATGGCACCATCGCGCCAAATTTTTGTAGCCATTTGCACGTATTCGTTATTTTGCAGGTATGGAAGATGAAGTTTTTATGGCGCTGTTGCAAATAAGCGTTGTAAAAGGCGTTTTGCAGAGATTCAGAGGTTGAAGACAAAGAGGTGTCACACTCTGGTTGGTCCAAACGCGCGCACGTCAGATTTCAAATCCTGGGAGATCCTGCGCATTAAGACGTACACGCATTCTGTGTACTCTAGCCCCTGCAGCCATCAGATCCTCGCTAAAGCAGATCCTACGCTTATGAAATTGCGTGACCATCATGGACCTGTAGAGCCTCGCCACAGTGGATTACCCGGTTTGATTTTTCAAATGCCTTCCAACTATGCGCCTGATCAAGATCCGAAGCTCAGTATTCAATTTAATTATTATTATTTTAAAGTTTATATTGTTTCCTTTTAATTAGGGTTTGCCTTTAAATAAATCCTGCCTACATTCACTTTTTTGCCTTTGCTTTGCCATTTTTCAGGGTTAACCCCGAGGCTTTGTAACACCCCAAATTCTACCCAAAAATATCATGCGAGAAATCAGAGTATTTTAAAAACTATCAACAATGCATTTGGGATATCACATTTACTTCCTATAAACAACTCATAAACAGATACATAGCACTTTAATCTCAGAGAAGCACAAAACAACTTATAACAGCTCTTAGACAAACCAACTTCATTTTAATATGCAGCGGAATCATAACATTCGAATTTATAAACAAATCATCTTATTTAATCGGAAACAACTTCAAACATCATAGTACTTCTCATTATCCAATTTGGAACTCAACAACTAAAACATGAACAACATATAAACAACAATATAGACAACCCCCGAGTGCTATGTATCAGAGCGACACACCAACCAGACACGGTGAATCTACAAACTTCCACAGCTATACTTGAGTACCTGCCCATTTCCCATGGTAGGGGAAACATCAGCAGAAGGGGTGAGATATCAAACATTATAAAGGAAAGTATGATAATACATATAGCAAAGATAAAATCATACACAATTCACCACTTCTCAATATAAGCAATTTGCATCACAACAATAATGTTAACTATCAACTATAACAATGTATTCAAGTTTACAAGTATGTCATTCAAGCACATAATAACATATACTTCATAATCACAACGTAAATTAATACAACTATCAACAATGGCAAAACATGGTTCATATATTCCACATATATACATATATCATTAATACATATATATATTTGCATTCTCATCATATACGTTTCATTTACATATATCACCAAAATCATGTATCAAACATCACCAAATTTAATTATCACATCTCATGCACACATAACAATCACCTAATCACATAATTACATATATTCAAACATAACATAACTCCAATGTAACTCAATGCAAGACATGTGACTCTATGCATGTGGTACCCAATATGGACCCAAAGTTCCACCACTTCCGATTCATATAGAATCTAGCCACGCTTCAGATTCGGACAAGACCAAAGCCACCAAATGTAAACATATAGTTTACCGCTTTCCGATTCACTCTAGAATCCAAGCCACGCTTGTGTTTCAAAGCAATTCCACCTATGTTTCAAGGCACACTATGATATGAATGTATGTACAATCTCACAAATATATGAAATTAAGATCATCTCTACCATCTTAACTTTCCACATATCACAATAATTCAACTCTATGAATTATCCACCAATTGTACACAACATTCACAACACACACACACATATCATTCACATATGAGAGGCCAATTAATCAATTACGATTCACACAATCCAATTAACATTAGTAATCATACTATCTCATGTTAATTCTCATTTTTGTCAATTATACACGAACACACATTTTCAACATCAAGCAATTAGTCATTAGAATTAATGCTAACCAACTAACCATAAAGAATCAATATCAAAACAACATCATTGGCATGACAATATATATTTCTCAACATACATATTCAAGCCAAAACACAATTACAAACAATTTCTCAAAATACCGTAATTTACCGATAAATCGAATAATTGGTCCAAGTTCAAGTATATTCCAATCACATAGACTTATTGGAATCAATTCAACTAATAATTTAACTATCCAATTAATAATTAAACTATATTAATTTCAATTCAACTATTATATTTCTATTCCATTATTTTCCAATTCTATAACAAAACCCATTATTTCACTATCAATGGTTTACTCACAACAAACATAACAATCTAATACACATAGATTATCAATTGCACACAACTTATCACATTTATATCATCACATTCCAACAATCATCAAATATCCAAAATTGCAACATAGAAGAACATGGATATCAAAGTATATAATTAAACCCACTATAACATACTATCATACAACCCTTTAGCATGAAAGAACCCCACCCTTACCTTGGCAAATATGAAATCTTTCACCATAGCTCTAAGCCTTTCTCCAAAATAAATTCTTCAAACATAATTTGGAGACACACCTAAAAACCAGTTCGGAAATCAGCTTATCAGACGAACTTAAAATCCTCAAAATCAAAATCGCTCCGGTCAGAACTTACCTCTATGAGTCAGGAACGTTGTGACAAAACCACGCGACGATCCAACGGTTGGATTGAGAGATACATCCGTTTTGCTAAGGTGACTCAATGCTGAAACTTGCTGCGAAAATGAGGTTTCTTCTAGCTTTTCTCTTCCACCATTGTTCTCTTCCCTTTTGCCTCTTTTCTCTTCTTCCTATCTTTTCCCCCAAATGAAAATAGTAACCTCTAAAACCCTAACCTTCTCTTACTATCTCACTTATGTCAATTGGGCTTAACCCACCAATCCATCCATTATGTTTCTATCACTTAGGCCCATTTAGCTATATCTCTCATACAACTTAATAAACCCAAATAACACTAACACAAACACACATACAATTAAATATTTCAAATAATTATTATATCACATAATAACTAAATAAATAAGCAATTATTAAAAACACCAAATAATATAATTACTAATATAATTAATAAAAATATTAATAAAAATCGGGATGTTACAACTCTCCCCTACTTAGAATATTTTCGTCCTCGAAAATACCATTGACACAACCATCTCATCTCCAAAACTACACTTACTCTCCCCCAGAATCACACGAACACAAAGGCGTTCCACACCTTCGACCATACAAAGCTTCAAAATACAAGCTCTCAAAAGATCCTCAAGTTACTGAATCGTCTTCTCCGTTTGACCATCAGCTTGCGGATGATAAACAAAACTCAAACACAACTTAATAATCAAAGTACTCTACAAAACTTTCCAAAATCTAGAAGTAAACTTCGGATCTCTATCAGAAACAACACTCGATGGAATACCATGCCAACTCACAATCTTTTCAAAATACAACTTTGCAAGTCTCTCCATCGGATAATCCCTGCTTATCGGAATAGAGTGAGCAAAATTCGTCAATCCATCTACAATGACCCAAATTGCCTCACAATTAATCGATTTCCTAGAGAAACCCAAAACAAATCCATAGAAATGCTATCCCACTTCCACTCAGGAATGGACAACGGTTGCATCAAACCAGACGGTTTCTGATGTTCAATCTTTGACTTCTGACAAGTCAAACACTAATACACAAATTCCGCAATATCCTTTTTCATACCTCGCCACAAAAATAACTTTCTCAAGTCTTGATACATCTTAGTAGCACAAGGATAATTACTCAACCACTTTGATGCCCTTCATCCCAAAAATTCTCTTTTTCAAATCCGAAACATCTGGAATACAAATTCAATCACGACATCTCATGACACCGTTCTCGTCAATCCGAAAATTATCACCTTATCCTCAATCAATCAATTTCATCTTGTCAACCAATTTCAAATCCGATTTCTGACCTTCTCTAATCTCATCAAGAATACCACAAGTAAGCTTCAACATACCAAACTCAAATCTCGAAATTATTCCAACAATTCCAATTCTTGAATCATCAACATAGACATATGCAATTATTTCCTACTCAATGCATTGGCTACAACGTTCGCTTTTCCCGGATGATAATTCAAAGTAAAATCCTAGTCCTTCAAGAATTCCAACCACCTTCTCTGTCTCATATTCAACTCTTTCTGATCAAGCAAATACTTCAAACTCTTGTAGTCACTATACACATCGAATCTCGATCCAAATAAGTATTGCCTTCAAAGTTTTAAAACAAAAACAACGGCGGCCAACTCAAAATCTTGCGTCAGATAATTTCTCTCATGAATCTTAAGGTGCTTTGGAGCATAAGCTACAACTTGTCCTTTTTGTTTCAACATAAAGCCTTGCAAAACCTTCCTTCTTCTTAACCAACAAAAACATATGCACCTCTAGACGACACACTCGAACGAATCAACCTCTCCTCAAACAAATCTTCAAGTTGACTCTTCAACTCTTTCAACATCATAAGCAGACATCCTATATGGAGTCCTCGATACAAGACTAGTTCCAGGAACTAGATCGATCGAAAACTCAACTTTTCTTTCTGACGGTAAATCACTTACATATTCAGGAAACACTTATGCAAATGCGCCAACTATCGATAATCCCCCAATCGTTATTTCCTCATGAACATCCAAAGTTGCAAACAACCTAAACAACATCACACCATCTTGCACAGACTTATTCACTTCCAATATTATCAAGCTGGTAAGACAAGTCTATCTCATTCCAATACGATTCCGTCTACTATCAACAAGAGATTAAGGGTGATCAGTTCCTCAATTTGTCAATAGATAGCCGACAACCATAATGGTAGCGTAAACCATCGTTACTTAACTGCAATAGAATCCTTTACGTCACCAAAAGTACCATACTTCATTAACTCCCAAAATTATCTGAACATGCTAACACACACCTTGTGATAACATTAGAACATAATTCCTTTACACCACTATCAAAACTTTTTATTCTTGGAATCATACTCGTCCCTTCGCATTTCTAACTCCGACTTGAACGTTCCAACAACTTCGACAACTTTTCCAATCTCTTGCCAAGGATCCCTTGACAAGGTCTACCGTAATTCGTCGTTTAATAATTATTCTTACATCAACATCCTACGCAACGGTTACTTAAACTGATAACTTCACAGTCCACCAATAATGCTGAATATGACAACTTCCTAAATTCCATCTTATAACAATTGTCCTTATTCCAAGACGTTCTGACTTGTTAAACAACCAAAATCTTAAATCCATGGTACCTTCGAATTCGAAAACCAATAAACTTTTACACTGCCTGCTCTGTCTCCTTAAGAAATATATTGCACCAATAACTTACAACTGAAACATATCCAAGAAGCACAGCTTCTTCCCTACTTCGCTCAAACTAACCCTGCAACAAAACGAACAAGTACCAACAGTGTTTCACACACATGTCGCGTACTAAGGAATAAAACACTAACATCATTCAACTGTCACACAACTCAACTGACTCGACAACTTGGCCGGACGGACCGACCTGCTCTGATACCACTAATGTAACACCCCAAATTCTACCCAAAAATATCATGCGAGAAATCAGAGTATTTTAAAAACTATCAACAATGCATTTGGGATATCACATTTACTTCCTATAAACAACTCATAAACAGATACATAGCACTTTAATCTCAGAGAAGCACAAAACAACTTATAACAGCTCTTAGACAAACCAACTTCATTTTAATATGCAGCGGAATCATAACATTCGAATTTATAAACAAATCATCTTATTTAATCGGAAACAACTTCAAACATCATAATACTTCTCATTATCCAATTTGGAACTCAACAACTAAAACATGAACAACATATAAACAACAATATAGACAACCCCCGAGTGCTACGTATCAGAGCGACACACCAACCAGACACGGTGAATCTACAAACTTCCACAGCTATACTTGAGTACCTGCCCATTTCCCATGGTAGGGGAAACATCAGCAGAAGGGGTGAGATATCAAACATTATAAAGGAAAGTATGATAATACATATAGCAAAGATAAAATCATACACAATTCACCACTTCTCAATATAAGCAATTTGCATCACAACAATAATGTTAACTATCAACTATAACAATGTATTCAAGTTTACAAGTATGTCATTCAAGCACATAATAACATATACTTCATAATCACAACGTAAATTAATACAACTATCAACAATGGCAAAACATGGTTCATATATTCCACATATATACATATATCATTAATACATATATATATTTGCATTCTCATCATATACGTTTCATTTACATATATCACCAAAATCATGTATCAAACATCACCAAATTTAATTATCACATCTCATGCACACATAACAATCACCTAATCACATAATTACATATATTCAAACATAACATAACTCCAATGTAACTCAATGCAAGACATGTGACTCTATGCATGTGGTACCCAATATGGACCCAAAGTTCCACCGCTTCCGATTCATATAGAATCTAGCCACGCTTCAGATCCGGACAAGACCAAAGCCACCAAATGTAAACATATAGTTTACCGCTTTCCGATTCACTCTAGAATCCAAGCCACGCTTGTGTTTCAAAGCAATTCCACCTATGTTTCAAGGCACACTATGATATGAATGTATGTACAATCTCACAAATATATGCAATTAAGATCATCTCTACCATCTTAACTTTCCACATATCACAATAATTCAACTCTATGAATTATCCACCAATTGTACACAACATTCACAACACACACACATATCATTCACATATGAGAGGCCAATTAATCAATTACGATTCACACAATCCAATTAACATTAGTAATCATACTATCTCATGTTAATTCTCATTTTTGTCAATTATACACGAACACACATTTTCAACATCAAGCAATTAGTCATTAGAATTAATGCTAACCAAATAACCATAAAGAATCAATATCAAAACAACATCATTGGCATGACAATATATATTTCTCAACATACATATTCAAGCCAAAACACAATTACAAACAATTTCTCAAAATACCGTAATTTACCGATAAATCGAATAATTGGTCCAAGTTCAAGTATATTCCAATCACATAGACTTATTGGAATCAATTCAACTAATAATTTAACTATCCAATTAATAATTAAACTATATTAATTTCAATTCAACTATTATATTTCTATTCCATTATTTTCCAATTCTATAACAAAACCCATTATTTCACTATCAATGGTTTACTCACAACAAACATAACAATCTAATACACATAGATTATCAATTGCACACAACTTATCACATTTATATCATCACATTCCAACAATCATCAAATATCCAAAATTGCAACATAGAAGAACATGGATATCAAAGTATATAATTAAACCCACTATAACATACTATCATACAACCCTTTAGCATGAAAGAACCCCACCCTTACCTTGGCAAATATGAAATCTTTCACCATAGCTCTAAGCCTTTCTCCAAAATAAATTCTTCAAACATAATTTGGAGACACACCTAAAAACCAGTTCGGAAATCAGCTTATCAGACGAACTTAAAATCCTCAAAATCAAAATCGCTCCGGTCAGAACTTACCTCTATGAGTCAGGAACGTTGTGACAAAACCACGCGACGATCCAACGGTTGGATTGAGAGATACATCCGTTTTGCTAAGGTGACTCAATGCTGAAACTTGCTGCGAAAATGAGGTTTCTTCTAGCTTTTCTCTTCCACCATTGTTCTCTTCCCTTTTGCCTCTTTTCTCTTCTTCCTATCTTTTCCCCCAAATGAAAATAGTAACCTCTAAAACCCTAACCTTCTCTTACTATCTCACTTATGTCAATTGGGCTTAACCCACCAATCCATCCATTATGTTTCTATCACTTAGGCCCATTTAGCTATATCTCTCATACAACTTAATAAACCCAAATAACACTAACACAAACACACATACAATTAAATATTTCAAATAATTATTATATCACATAATAACTAAATAAATAAGCAATTATTAAAAACACCAAATAATATAATTACTAATATAATTAATAAAAATATTAATAAAAATCGGGATGTTACAGGCTTCCTCCGACCGCCAACCATATCAGATCAAATTATCAACTATCAAGGTAATTTGCCCTTAATTGCATGCTCTAGTTTAAATATTTTTCCTAAACATTTTCAAGGCTACGCTCATTTACGAGATAAAGTCCTTGTCTCTTCTTCTACATTTCTTTTCAAAACGAGCAAAGCAATTAAGAGCCCATGGGAAACCATGGATGCAAAGGGTGCCTTACACCTTCCCTTTGCATAATTACCCCCCGAACTCAGTTTTTCTCAAAAAGGTATTTTTTATTTCTTTTAGCCTTTCTAATATTTGGATAAAATAAAAGTCGGTGGCGGCTCTTGCTATCCGCACATTTCGTTAAAGTCAGTTCACCGTATTATAGAACTGGCGACTCTGCTGGGGATTTTCGATTAAAAGAGGGGTTACCTTAAAAGTTTAGGAATCACTTAAATGTTTTCTATTGTTTGCTTTGTTTGTTTTATTTTTCAGGGGCGTTTTGGGAATTAAATGAAGGACGAATCCTATTCCCGGATTTAAGAACACTTAAGATTAGGAGTGGCATAGTCATGGAGACCTCTTTCACATATGTGGGAGATGAGTCAATATGAAGTTCACACTTGAGTTAGGACTCCATAGCATATGCACATCTTTCTCAAATGAGAGGGGTCTATGTATGTGTCTGTGGGTGCGCCGGAGCTCAAGGACCTTTAGTTACCCTTTAACCCATCTTGGCCTTTAGGAACGTAGTGGGGGGACTACTCTTGACAAATGTTAAGAACTAGTCGCTACCCGATGCTACAATTCAGATAGGTCCTCTCTCAAAGTATCATTGCATGGTGCAAATGCATCATGTCCGAGGGTGCTTTAGAAGGGCTGACAATTTTGGATAACTTATAAAACCTGTTGCTGAAATCTCCTTATCCATAGAAATACCCTTGGGAAGGACACCTGATCAGACTCCATGCAAGCCTTAAGCCAAAAATTGTGTGATTTGTATGGATTTGTTTTTCTGTGATGCATTCATGACATGGCTAACCCATCTCAAGGAGAAAAAGGCCTTTTAACCATAATTTGTTTTGTAGGTTATTTGAATATGGGAATTCTAATCCGAAAGCCTTTCTTCCTCAACTTCAAGAAAGTACCTACTGCACTAAGACTCTTGTGTGATGACATTACTGGATCTCTCGTTCTCACCGAGCCTCTCAATAAACTGATAAGCTTAATGCGAACCAAAGTGGATGAAGTTCTTCTCAATTCCATGATGCAGTTTCATGATCCTCTCCTCCATTGTGTTACTAATAGAGATTTTCAACTGGTACCTACATTGGAAGAATTCTCTCATATAATGGATATACCCATACCTGATCAAATCCCTTACACTTGTGAGGAAGGAGGTCCTAAGTTGGAAGACATTGCTGCTGCTCTACACCTACCAATATCAGAAATTAACGAGGTTTGGATCAATAAAAGAGACTATTCTAGAATACCCGTAGATTTCTTGTACGAGAAAGCCAAGATCTTTACTGAAGCTCAAAGTATGGATGCCTTGGAAAGTGTTCTAACTCTGCTGATATCTGGACAAGTTCTGTTTCACCGTTGCGACGAAGTTGTTGATAGGGCTGCTATCAAAATTTTCCTTAGCAAGAATCCTGTTCCTACTCTACTTGGTGACTTATTGCATTCCATTGATGCCAGAGTGACAAAGAGACGAGGTTGCGTTCTAGGATGCATTCCCCTTCTGCATAAGTGGTTTATTTCTCACTTACCCCGATCAACAATAAAGAATGAAGAAGGTTTAACTTGGATTCAGAGGATTATGAGACTTTCGTACGATGACATCATTTGGTATCCAAAAGAGTTCGAAGGAGTTCAGTTGTTTGATCATTGTGGAGAGTTCCCTAACGTGCCTCTTCTTGGCACCCAAGGAGGAATTACTTATAATCCTGTACTTGCTCGACATCAGTTTGGTTTTGCTTTGAAAGACAAGCCTCGCTCCATATATCTTAGTTCGGAAAGTTTCGACTATGGTTCAGATACCACCGAAAAGAAGAATCGCTTCATTAAAGCTTGGTACAAAATAAAAAAGGTAGGTGCAAGAGATTTGGGAACAAGGATCCATACTCCTTCAGATCTTTACTTTAAATGGATTTATGACCGAGTCGTCGAGTTTGGCATACCATATCCATCTGACACACCTGTTGTTCCAAGGATCACTCCTCCAGAGGTTCACGTAGAATTGGAGCCTTATGTACCCGCTCCGAACGAAGACCTTGCCACCATAGTTGCTCATTTAAGACAAGAAAAGGCTGATCTTGAAAAGCGTCTGCAAAAGGTTGAGGCAGAAAAAGCAGTATTAGTGGCTAATGCTAAAGAGCAAGATAGTATGCTTGAGTATTTTTCAAGCAAGTGGAAGATCGAAGATTTCATCTCGCCAGATCAAATACAATCATGGGAACGAGAGATTGATAGACTTGTTCAAGAGAAGAATGAGATGGTCAAATCCCATAAAGAAGAAATCAGAGGATTGAAGAGGAAACACCGACTTGAAGATTGATTTCTTTTATTGTATTTTATTTATTATTTCTATGGTATCTCCTTATTGTAACTTCAAAAAAAACATATGATACATTGGTTTCTATTTAAAATAATTAATTTGTATTGTTTCTATTTTTCTTTTTTTAAAATGTGTTTAAAAGCCTTTAACTCCTTGAGATCATTGCATATGCATAAACATAGCATTCATAAACATTACATCACAGGTTTCATAAAATCAAATGCCTCATCTTTCCGCTGTTTATTTCAGTGCGAAAATGGATCTGGAACAATCTGTGAAGAATATTCAAGTTCAAAACGCTGAATTTCAAGCTTTGATCTTGAACTTGTCCAAGGGGCAAGACGAGCTGAAAGCTCTCCTAACTAAGAAGGAGAAGAAGACCAAGAAACCCAAAGGAGTGATCAACCTGGGAAGAAGGTTCAAAGGCCGTCCCAAGAGGGCTGAAGAAGCTGAGATTCCCAAGGATGAGGAAGAAGAAGAAGACGATGACGTCAGTGTCAAGAACAATGCTGGAAGTAATGTAGGGTCTGATGGTCAAGAAGAGGAAGAAGAAGAGTATCCTCAAGACGAGGATTATTCTGATGAGAAATATAGACTGCTAGAAGAACGTCTGAGAAGCGTGGAAATTCAGAAGGTACCTGGGCTGGATTTTGAAGAGCTGGGACTCATTCCTGGAGTCGTTATTCCTCCAAAATTCAAGACTCCCGCCTTTGCTAAGTATGATGGAGTCTCCTGTCCCAAGATGCACCTGAGGTCTTATGTAAGGAAGATTCAGCCTCACACTGCTGATAAGAGGCTCTGGATCCATTTCTTTCAGGAAAGTCTATCTGGAACTCAACTCGAATGGTACTATCAACTGGAGGGTACTAACATCCGTACTTGGGAAGATTTGGTTGTTGCCTTCTACAAGCAATACCAATATAATTCCGATCTCGCACCAACACGCATGCAACTACAAAGCATGTCTATGGGACCTAAGGAAAGTTTCAAGGAGTATGCGCAAAAGTGGAGAGATTTAGCTGGAAGAGTCCAACCTTCTTTGACTGATAGGGAATTGGTGGATATGTTCATGGGCACGCTAACTGGGCCGTTCTATAGTCACTTGCTGGGTAGTTCCTCGTCTGGGTTTACTGATCTTATCTTGATTGGGGAACATGTTGAGAATGGTATTTGAAGTGGGAAGATTCAAGTGGGTGCATCTTCTGGTACTGCAAAGAAGCCATATCATGGAAGAAACTAGTCTAATGTTATTCATAGTCAGAGGGGCCGTGGTAAGAATGATCAGAACCAATCTGTTGGAGCTGTCCTCATCTCTACACCAACACCTCAACAAGCTCCTAGACAAGTGTATCAACGCAAGACTGATAGACCAAGAAGACAATTCACCCCGATCAACATGCCTTTGTCTCAAGCACTACAACATCTACTAAAGGCTAAATTGGTCACCCTGAAGGATCCTCCAAAGTTTGTCAACACTGCAAGTCCAACTTATGATCCCAAGGCTACATGTGCTTACCATTCCAATGCTACTGGACACAATGCAGACAACTGTTGGGCCCTGAGAAATAAAGTCCAAGACATGATAGAAGCTGGTGAAATCGAGTTCGACACACTAGAGACTCCGAATGTCATTACTGTTCCCATGCCAAAACATGACAAGACCATTAATGCTATCATGGACACAGTTCATGTATATGATGTGAGAGATCTGTCAACACCTCTCCCTGACATCAAGAGAAAGCTGCTGCAAGCTGGTTTATTTCCAGGTTGCGACTCAGGCTGTTATTACTGTGCATTCCTACCCAATGGTTGTGAGAATCTGAAAAGAGGTATCCAAGGCTGGATGGATCGTGGCACTATCAGATTTGAGAAGATTCCTTTTATTGAAGATTTTTGCGAAGGTTTCTCCCATGGTTTAAAGTTCGAAGATGTATCCGTGGTCTCAAAAGCTCCATTAAAGATCCCTACGAAGGCTCCTTTCAAAATTTCTGCTGAACCCCGTGGGGCTCCGATTATTATTACTAAACCTGGCCCAATGCCATATTCTTCTGATAAAGCTATCCCTTGGAACTATGGTGCTGAGGTCTATGTTCAAGGGGTTAAGCAAGAATTCGAATATGATAAAGTCACTGAAGATGCCAATCCGGATGTGGGTAATATTGCTGGAACCAGTAAAGTAACAAGAAGTGGAAGGGTGTTTTCTCCAGAGATCTCTCCAAACACTGCTTCACCTACTGTTACTATTACTCCAAATGATGATGCTCGTGGTAAAAGACCGTTGCATGAACCTGAGGCTGTCACTGAAATCCCACCATCTGAAGAAACGAATGAGTTCCTGAAGATCATTCGCAAGAGTGATTATGACATTGTCGAACAAATGGGGCATACTCCTTCTAAGATCTCTATGCTGTCTATCCTGAGTTGTTCCAAGACCCACGCCAAAGCTATGATGAAGTTCCTAGAGGCTTCTCATGTGCCACAAGAGATCTTTGTCACTCAACTCGAGAACTGTATTGCAAATCTGACGACAGATAAATACCTTGGATACATGGGGAAAGTGCTGTGACATCGACCCTCCTTCAAAAATTGAAATATCCAGCAAAAGGAAAGATTGTTACCGTTCATGGCGAAGAAGAATATGTGGTGAGCTTCGTAGATGAAACCAAGTATGTGGAACTCACTATAGAAGGTTTTGAATCTCCCCGTCAAGCGTTCGAATTGGTCCCTCAAGTGGTTCCTGAGGCTAAGCATGTCTACACTCCTCCTAAAGTTACTAAGGTTCCTCCTGCAATGGCTTCTCTGAAGGATGCTAGGGCTGTGGTAGAAGAAGGTGGCTGCACTATCTGGGGGCAATTACCTGATATTCCGTACAAGTCCAACAAATGGGGTTTAGGCTGCACCGCTAAGGATCAGAAAGGAGGACAACATCCTCGGACAGAAGGTTTGAAGCATCACTTCATCAGCAAGGGAGTCAATGCCATTGGAGAAGATGAAAGTAATTACAACTTGGACAAGTGGATTTTCCCTACATCAGACAAAGGGCTGGACAACTGGAAGACTAAAGACATTGTCTCTATCTCCTATAGTCAGGAGTGATTGCCGTTCTTAGTTTTATTTCTTGCTTTCCTTTATATTTCCAATTTTAAATTCTGTACTTCAATAAATAATAAACTCTAAAGCCGTGTGTCCCGCCCGAGGCACAATGGTCCATTGTTAGAGCTTGTCATTTCATAAGCATATTTTCATTCAATAAAACATCAGATGTTTCATATTCAAATTGTGTGTTCGCTTTTATTTTTCTTTACTTTTATAGCTATGTGTTCTCACACACACCCACATAATGCACTGCAGATTCATATCCACTCTGGGTCCTATTGATAACCACTCTGCTATTGCTAAATATGACTTTGAAAATACGATCTACCAAGCTGAGGACGAAGGTGAGGAAAATTGTGAAGTGCCTAGAGAACTTGCCAGATTACTAGAGCAAGAAGAAAAGACTATACAGCCGCACGAAGAGCCAATCGAGGTTATAAATATAGGTACTGACGGAGAAAAGAAAGAGATCAAGATAGGGGCTGAATTAGAGGAGGTTGTCAAATAGATATTGATCCATATGTTACGAGACAATGTTGAGATCTTTGCTTGGTCCTACGAAGATATTCCTGGGCTCGATACTGATATTGTGGTTCATCGTCTACCTATCAAGGAAGACAGTCCTCCGGTTAAACAAAAGTTACGAAGAAGCAGACCGGACATGACTCAAAAGATCAAAGAAGAGG
This sequence comes from Vicia villosa, assembly GCF_029867415.1. Classification (NCBI taxonomy): domain Eukaryota; kingdom Viridiplantae; phylum Streptophyta; class Magnoliopsida; order Fabales; family Fabaceae; genus Vicia; species Vicia villosa. The sequence continues at coordinate 131,730,131 of NC_081183.1, forward strand.
TTGAAAAACAATTCAATGCCGGTTTCCTGAAAGTGGTGAACTATCCTCCATGGATCGCCAACATAGTACCCGTGCCTAAGAAGGATGGAAAGGTCAGAATATGTATAGACTATAGAGATTTGAATTGAGCAAGCCCTAAGGATGATTTTCCCCTACCACATATTGACATCCTGGTAGACAGTACTGCACAATGGAAGGTGTTCTCTTTCATGGACGGTTTCTCAGGTTACAATCAGATCAAGATGACACCCGAAGACATGGAAAAACAACTTTCACTACGCCTTGGGGCACCTTCTGTTACAAGGTCATGCCGTTTGGGTTGAAGAATGCAGGGGCAACGTACCAACGTGCAATGGTAGCTCTGTTCCATGATATGATTCACAAAGAAATAGAGGTCTATGTTGATGATATGATTGCAAAGTCCAACACTGAAGAAGAACATCTGGTCCATTTGCAGAAATTGTTTGATAGGTTGAAGAAATACAAGCTAAGACTGAATCCGAACAAATGTACCTTTGGCGTAAGGTCTGGCAAGCTACTTGGTTTTGTTGTCAGTAGTAAAGGTATTGAAGTCGATCCGGCAAAGGTGAAAGCTATTCAAGAGATGCCTTCTCCACGAAACGAGAAAGAAGTTAGAGGATTCCTGGGACGTCTGAACTACATCGCTAGATTTATTTCCCATCTGACCGCTACTTGTGAACCGATCTTCAAATTACTGAGGAAAGATCAAGTAGTGAATTGGAACGACCAATGTCAAGAAGCCTTTGACAAAATCAAGAAGTACCTGCAAGAACCTCCGATCATGATACCACCTGTTGAAGGAAGACCTCTAATTATGTACTTAACGATGCTAGAGAACTCAATGGGGTGCGTAGTGGGGCAACATGACGAGTCTGGTCGAAAAGAGCATGCAATATACTACCTTAGCAAAAAGTTTACCGACTGTGAAACAAGATACTCACTGCTCGAGAAAACTTGATGTGCTTTGGCATGGGTTGCTCGCCGACTAAGACAGTATATGTTGAACCATACCACTTTTTTGATTTCTAGAATGGATCCTATCAAGTACGTATTTGAAAAGCCTGCTCTCTCTAGACGAATTGCAAGATGGAAAATGATATTAACCGAGTACGACATCCAATACACGACACAGAAAGCGATCAAAGGAAGTATATTGGCAGATCATTTGGCTCAACAAGCTGTGGACGACTACCAATCCATGAGTTTTGAATTCCCAAACGAAGATGTATTGTTTGTTACTGATTGTGAACAACTTGACCCGGATGAAGGACCTGAGCCAGGATCCCGATGGACTATGGTTTTCGATGGAGCTTCAAATTCACTGGGTAATGGTATTGGCGCTGTAATCATTTCTCCAGAAGGTGGACACACTCCAATCACTGCAAGGTTTTGTTTCGATTGTACCAACAATATGGCTGAATATGAAGCGTGTATCTTGGGCCTCAGAGCTGCTATTGACTTAAGAATCAAGTTCCTGGAAGTATATGGGGATTCAGCATTGGTAATCAGTCAAGTCAGAGGAGAATGGGATACGAAGCATCTTAATCTCATGCCTTATAAAGATTTGGTGCTATCTTTAATTCCACATTTCAAAGAGATTACTTTTGAACATATTCCCCGAGAAGAGAATCAACTGGCAGACGCGTTAGCTACTATGTCATCCATGTTCAAGGTTAGATGGGACAACGAGGCTCCTATAGTTATTATTGAAAGATATGACGAACCTGCATACTGTTGTGAGGTAGTTACTGACGAGGTTGAAGAAAAGCCATGGTTTCATGAAGTAAAAAGATACCTCAAGACTCAAGAGTACCTTGAAGGGGCATCCATTAATGACAAGAAATTCTTAAGGAGGTTCGCATCCAAGTTCTTTCTGAGCAATGGAACCTTATACAAACATAATCATGATTCAACTTTGCTTCGTTGTGCGAACAAGAAGGAAGCAGAGGAGATCATGGAAGACATGCATGATGGTACTTTTGGAACTCATTCTAGTGGACATACTATGGCTAAAAAGATTCTGAGAGCGGGTTACTACTGGTCCACTATGGAAACTGACTGCCACCAACATTCCAAAACATGTCACAAATGCCAAATATACGCTGACAAAGTACACGTACCTCCTGTTCCTCTAAATGTTCTGACTGCTCCTTGGCCTTTCGCAATGTGGGGCATTGATATGATCGGAGAGATCAAGCCGACCGCTTCCAATGGGCACCGCTTCATCCTTGTGGCTATTGATTACTTCACCAAATGGGTAGAAGCTACTTCATTTGCCTCCGTTACCAAGAACGTAGTGGCTCGATTCATTAAGCATAACCTCATTTGTCGATATGGCATCCCCAAAAGGATTATCACAAACAACAGTACCAATTTGAATAACAAGATGATTACTGAGCTCTGCACACAGTTCAACATCAAACACCACAATTCCTCTCCATATAGATCAAAGATGAATGATATTGTGGAAGCCGCCAACAAGAACATAAAGAAGATTGTGCAGAAGATGACTGTGACCTATAAGGATTGGCATGAGATGTTACCGTTTGCTCTTCATGGTTACCGTACTTCCGCACGTACATCAACTGGGCAACCCCGTTCTCACTAGTCTATGGTTTGGAAGCTGTGCTACCAATCGAAGTCCAAATTCCATCCTTGAGGATCATGAAGGATGCAGAGTTAGATGAAGACGAATGGATTCAGACTCGACTGGATCAGATAAACCTAATTGACGAAAAGAGGCTTGCGGCTGTTTTTCATGGACAATTGTATCAGAAGCGTATGATCAAGGCATTCAACAAAAGAGTCAAACAACAAGTTTATCAGACTGGTGACTTGGTCATAAAGAGGATTATTCCACCACAAGGTGATCCTAGGGGCAAGTGGACTCCCACCTATGAGGGACCATTTGTAATCAAGAAAATTTTCTCTAGAGGAGCCATGATACTCACTACTATGGACGGAGAAGACTTTCCACAGCCTGTGAATGCAGACATAGTCAAAAAATACTACGCATAAACAAGGCCCGCTAGGTCGACGTACCTAGGCAAAAGTAAGGGCATCCCGGCAAACCAAAAGGTTTTGGGCAAAAATTAGGGATATATATAAAAAATGTACACCCGGCAAGTCGAAAACCCGAAAGGGCGACTTGGGCAAAAAGGGTATCCTGTTAGGCTAAAAACCTGGAAGGGCGGCCTAGGCAAAAGTAAAGGATAAAGCGTACAACTATATCTCGTTCAAGTCACTCATCAATCAGATATATCTACAACATCAAGTTCAAAGGGCTCAGATCGATTCAATTATCTTTCTACAACAAGCAAGGGATGAGATGCTCGAAGACATAATAGCAATAGCAGAATTGAAACCCGATAGGATTGTTCCCACATAGCTATTTTTGTTTCATTTTGTACCTTTTCAAAAAAACACACAATATGTTCTTTATTTCGCCTATTCATGGCTTTCTTAATACGGGTTATTTTCTCTCTTTCGAATTTTCCTTTTCTTTTTTGTATACGCAAACGTCGAATGATAATTTTGAATGAACATATGCATATGAACATGATTGCCATCTATCTTTTCTTTCATAAAAATATCTATTAGTTCATTAGATAGGAAAGGCAACGAGACAATGTCTAAAATAATCCAGAAGTCCTCCTTCAAAGTCAATAATCTGAAGGAATCCCCACAGGGTACTCATTAAGAAGATATCTTCAATACTTTCAACAAAAGACATAGCTCCCCGACAGAGTGTACATCTTCAACACGGTCGGTTCCCCGACACTTTGCTCTCCTCTGACATGGTTTATCAATATATCTCATCCCCAATCATGGTACATCAAATTACCGATCATCCCCCCATGCAAAATCATAAATCCCCAGCCAGGCGATTCCAAGATAAGATCAACAACAGAAAGATCTATCCTCTCAATCAAAAATAATCAAAGCAGCACAATCATAGTCATACACCATAAAACATGAGCATCGCGTACATAATCACATGCACGTCCCTCATTTATTTTGAGAAACACGTAGCTCATACATCATAACATTACATAAAAACTGACAATGTTTGACAGGTACATTATAAAGATTTGAATCTTATTCAAAGCAACGCCTAGCGCATGGCATTCCAGACATCTAAGGATGCAATTGAGATAAGTCTAATGCATGACTTATCCATCAACCTAACACACGGTTCTCCAGACATCTGAGGATGCAATTGAGATTAGTCTAACGCACGACTTATTCTTCAACCTAACGCACGGTTCTCCAGACATCTGAGGATGCAATTGAGATAAGTCTAATGCACGACTTATCCATCAACCTAACGCATGGTTCTCCAGACATCTGAGGATGCAATTGAGAATAGTCTAATGCACGACTTATCCATCAAACCTAACGTACGGTTCTCCAGAAATTTGAGGATGCAATTGAGATTAGTCTAACGCACGACTTATTCTTCAACCTAACGCACGGTTTTCCAAACATCTGAGGATGCAATTTGGATTTGATCTAACGTACGACATATCCTTCGGCCTAACGATGCGAACTAACCTCAGTCAAAAGAAATGATCTAACATACGACGTATTCTGGTTCTCAATTCTATCAAACACCTGGATGGCATCTTCAAGCCCTTCTCCGACAAAATTCCCTATTCCAGCTAGGGCAAATTTCTTGGTATTCTAGTGTTCAATCACCTTCCACCTTCAGATACCGACTGGCACACAAACCATTCTACATCTTCAGACTTAAGATAATTGAACAGGGGCAGCTGTCATACCCCAAAATTTGCCCATACTATTTCTCCTATTCAAAAACAAATCAAGATACAAAAATCCAAAACACACTCTCCTAAGCAAAAGATCAGAAACTAGGGTATGGTTTGTTCAAAGGAAAATCAATGAATCAAAAGATCCAAGACATTCCATATGGTCTATAATATCTCATAGTACCTCCATAACAAGTATCAAGTTTCATCTCAAAGAATTGGTCATTCAATGGTTCAGAAAGTCAACAATCGACTAGGTTAACCTAAAAGTCAACTGTGGTCAAAGTAAAGTCAAAACTCCTGATTTTTTGTCAAGACCCTCATATTGAATTATCATTCACCATTTGATCAAGTATTGATCATGGTTCATCAAGGAAAGATCAAAAATCAACAAATCAAAAAGTTTCTAAATTAGGGTTTTCATAGGAGAAAGTCAACTGAACTTTGACCAGCAATAACTTTCACATGGAACATAAATTTTTTTCCATCCAAAGCTCATTTTGAAGGAAATTGGATTCTTTACATTTTTGTCTCTCACATGCCAAGTCTAAAAATGCTTCATTTGAGAGATATGGACAAAAACATTACAGGTCCTTTTCAAAAGTCAACCAAAAGACATTCTTTTAAAAAGAACATACAAGGAGCATGGAAAATTATTTTGATATGAGACCAAATACACTGGTTAGAGGACTCTCTAAGGTTTCTAAAAAGTCATAAAACTCCTCCATACCCCAAAAATTGAGAGAGATACGCCTTGCCAAAGTTGGACCATTTTGGAGGGAAAATATGAAATAAAAGGATTCAAATTGAAATTTTTTGCAAACGAGCCCAAGTAATTATGGCCCAATCGTGCCCTTGAGATTGGGCTTTTCCAAATAACGTAAAATCAGGCTTCAAGATAGGTACCATTGGCTTCACGTGGTCGAGACGAACTCAATGGCACCATCGCGCCAAATTTCTGTAGCCATTTGCACGTATTCGTTATTTTGCCGGTATAGAAGATGAAGTTTTTATGGCGCTGTTGCAAATAAGCATTGTAAAAGGCGTTTTGCAGAGATTCAGAGGTTGAAGACAAAGAGGTGTCACACTCTGGTTGGTCCAAACGCGCGAACGTCAGATTTCAAATCCTGGGAGATCCTGCGCATTAAGACGTACACGCATACTGTGTACCCTAGCCCCTACAGCCATCAGATCCTCGCTAAAGCAGATCATACGCTCATGAAGCTGCGTGACCATCATGGACCTGCAGAGCCTCACCACACTGGATTACCTGGTTTGATTTTTCAAATGCCTTCCGACTATGCGCCTGATCAAGATCCGAAGCTAAGTATTCAATTTAATTATTATTATTTTAAAGTTTATTTTGTTTCCTTTTAATTAGGGTTTGCCTTTAAATAAATCTTGCCTACACTCACTTTTCTGCCTTTGCTTTGCCATTTTTCAGGGTTAACCCCGAGGCTTCCTCCGACCGCCAACCATATCAGATCAAATTAAAAGCTAAGTGTTCTTTTCTTTTTTAAATATTTGTTTATTTGATTTTATTTTTATTAGGGTTAACCCTAATTGACTCTGAACTGATAATGGACTCACCCTACTTTTGCTTGCTATTTATTTTTCCACCTTTTCAGGGTTTGCTAACCTTCAAGGCTCGAATAGTCGGTAACCCTAAAACGTTAATCTCCTTTATTCTTCTGCCTTTATTTATTTATTTATTATCCTCCACTGGTTTCATCTCCCCTTTCCTCCGCTGGTTTCTTTTTTCCCTTCCCCGTATTGCTTTAATTATATTTGTTTATGGACTGATGTGGTTAGCAATTTTAGGGAGTGCAACCCTGAATTAAATTAGAATCACTTAATTATTATAAGATAATATATTCTGAACTAATCACGTGATTGGTGCACACACGCACACTTTTAGGGTAACCTCTTTGCTGCCTGTTGCCTTGTTGCCTTGTGTTTTTTTGCAGAATAGTCGTGTCCCTCGAATACGAGGATACCTCAGCCATGTTGCCTCGGTAAATACAAAGGTCATAAAGTCCCTAAATGATGCTGCCTTCGATACACCAATATGACCTCGACCCTCGGAAGTTGCCTATGAAAAGGCTGAGATATCCTCTGGCTTCCTACGAAAGCTATTCTGGTTCTTCCCTTAGACTACCTGCCTCCCTATGGCATGGGACAGTCTTATGGTGAACGAACTCTCGATGACCCTTCAACCTCCAAATGAAAGGCTTCCTGCCCTCTTATGGCATGGGTAGACCCTTTCACTCTGAAAGGCTAAAAGAATCTCTTTTTCTATCAACTATCAAGGTAATTTGTTCTTAATTGCATGCTCTGGTTTAAATATTTTCCCTAAAAATTTTCAAGGCTACGCTCATTTACGAGCTAAATTCCTTGTCTCTTCTTCTACATTTATTTTCAAAACGAGCAAAGCAATTAAGAGCCCATGGGAAACCATGGATGCAAAGGGTGCCTTACTGTAGCAACCTGCCCTAAAAATTTAGCTTTTAGAGTCGCCACCTATTCTACCAAGGCGAAAAGGAAACCTCGCGCAGTTAAGAGATCAGGGTAAGATACTATATTCAGGTCGAGGGAAGGTGTTAGGCACCCTCAACCCTTTCCTAAAGGTTAACATTGCAAAGATAAGGGTTATGACAAAACATAAAGAAAGATGACAGACAGTAAATAGAGTTAAAGGCTAATTATTTGAACATGATTAGAGTTTGGAAGAGGGGGACTCGCCTTGTTGCCAAGTGCCTACGTATCTCCTTATGGAGAATCAGAGTCAACGTAGTTCGGGCACAGGATTGTACGCCTTAGAATTGAATTGAATGTGGTTTGAATTTGTTTTGAAATTGATTTGAAAGGCATTTTGAATTGCCTAGGATAAAAATCCGTAGTATCGTGGTTTAGTGTATTTTGAGTGTTTTAGGATATGGGCGTACAACCCTGATTTGATTTAGCACTATTAACCGCAACGATCAATAGATTCAATCGCCATAGTTAACAGGTTTGAAGTTGTATCGTTACCAATTTTAATCAATTGATTTGATTATTACTGATAACGAATTATGATATTCTTTAATAATTATGAATTGATTTGCATTGTTACCCCTCGCAATCGATTGATTTGATTAAAAAGAATAACAAATTTGAAGTTAGAAAAAAAGGATTAATCATCACAACTAATAAGATAGTTGCAACCATTTAATCGAATATAATTGAATTGCATTTTAATTAAATAGAATTTTAATTAAAATCATTGTTGACCATAGCGAGTAATCGATTTAATCGGCACGAACAACAAATTAGAACTTTTAATATAAATATCATATAATAATCTATTTATAAAAATAATTATTATTATATAAATAATATATTGAAAAGAATTAATTAAAACATATAATTAATTAAAATTTATTTAGTTTATAAGGGTTTTGATTTGGTATGATTGACACTAGGGTGCATGGTATAGAGAACTAAATCTGGGCTGCTGGATCTGGCTTGGTGGAGATTGAATGGTTCAGATCTAAGGGTATATGGTGGGGTCTATAGACATGGGCGCATGAAATCAAGAATTTGGAAATTCAAAAAAAATAATATGGGAGCTGGGTATCGAACCCTTGCCCCTGGGGTCACACAACCCACTTTTACCAACTCAACTGGGGGCTAGTACGCGTTTAACAAACGCCTTCACAACAATATATAAAACCTATTAAAACGAAATACAGAAATGCGCGCACGTTTTTAAAATAGCCAACCAGACGATGACACGCTATCGTCTTCCCCAAGAAGACACAAAAAAACTGCAGATATAGCTACGTTTTAGCTACGATTTCCTTCGTAGCAATCGAGACCTGGAAAATAACGATTGAGGCATACAAGCATATAAATATGGCGCACCCATCCTAATCTATTCGTCACGACCATGCGAATCTAACCATGTCCTTAATTTGCCCTAATTTAATCTCCACAAAAAACCCCAATTAAAACCCTAAAAAGCTCAATCGGACATCAATGGTGAAACACGATCAAGGCACATAAACTCCACACAAACAATCCAGAAATAATCAGAGCACTAAGAACAAACGGAATATATGATTAAAACACCATGGGAATGTCTATATCATGCTAATCGAATCAAAGTTCAGAGCGACTTACTTTAGTCAATAGGAGGTAATTGTGGGGTTGTTGATGCTATGCTAGTATCCAGACACGTTCCAAATCCTCTAGTGAACCTTTTGCAACCTTCAATTCTTGTTGAAACACCCTAATTACTTGAAACCGAATTCAAGTTTTGTGAAGGATTTTCGTGTTCTTGAATGTGCCTCTTTCTCCCAATTTCTGAACCCCTATTCGTGTGCATAGCTTCAGATACTTATAGGCAATGGATTAGGTCAATAAAACAGTCCAAAACTTCCTTGAATCAAATCTTACCAAGTTTAGGAAAATTGATTTTATTTATGAATTGAAACTTTCTATTTTTTGATTAAATTTGTTCCAAACTTTTCCAATTAATTCATGCACGAATTTGTATATGCAATATGGTGTAATTGCTAATTGGATTTGATTGGAATAAACCTTTAAATCAAATCTTGGATTTTCTCTTGATTTATTTGATTTTTAATTAGCATTTAAATGAATAAAAATCATATAAAATCAAATGAAACTCTAAAATTTGTGGAAAGTGACTTTTAGAAGCTTGGATAACTTTGGACCAAGGTTAGAATCTTAAAAGTGAGGCCCATTTGCAAGAAATTCCCATTTGAACCTTCTTTTTTTTCACATATTGCCTCCAAAATCACCCAACTTTGATCAATCACATCTCACTCAATTTTTAAGCTATGAGGGAGTTCTAAGACTTTTTTGGAAACCTCAAGAGGTACTATATAAGCCACTTTGGAATATATTTTTCATTTGGAGCTTTTATCTTGATCATATCCTCTTTGGGAAAAAACTGCTTTCGGAGGATGCCTGAAAATGACCTGTAATCTTTTGCACTGTATCTCTCAAATGAATCATTTCTAGCCCTGGCTTGTGAGAGACAAAGTTGTAGGGAATCCAATTTCCTTCAGAATAGGATTTGAGTGGGGCATTTTTGATGTTCCATGTGAAAGTTATGCCCAGTCAAAGTTGGGTTGACTTTCTCCTAAGAAACCCTAATTTGAACCTTTTTGTATTTGTTCATCTCTGAGTTTCTATTAATGGAATCATGATCAATCTTTGATCAAATGATGGTTATTCTTCACATACTTGATATTGACCAAAATTGGGATGCTTTGACTATGCTCTGATTATGGTTGACTTTTTAGGTCAAACCAGTTGACTGTGGATCATCTGGACTTTTGAATGAGTAATCTTTGGGACTGAATCTTGAACTTTGAGTCATTGTGAATGGAATATGGAAGGAAAATTTTGGGGTATGACAGCTGCCCCTGTTCAATCTTCTTGAACCTGAAGAGGTAGAAGATGATTGGACACTGAAATGCCCTGAAATTTGCTTGCGTAGGGAAAGAGCTCTGTGGGAGATGGGCTTATAGATGCCACCCATTTGTCTGGCAGGATACTTGTCTAAAGCATATGCTTTTCTGACCTTGATCATTTGATTGTATTTGAGGAGAGAAGAAGTAATGTCTTACATAAGACTACCTGAAGAGGTTTCTGGAATGGATACGGAAATTTGTCTTGAAGAAGACTACCTGAAGAGGCTGAAAATGTTTTGCAAAGACTACCTAAAGAGGTTCTTGGAGAGGACAATGAATGTCTTAGAAAAGACCACCCAGAAAGGTTTGTAGAATGTCTTAAAGAAGACTGAAAAGGATGCCAAATTGTTTTTTTTTTGAAAAAGATTACCCGAAAAGGTACTTAGAACAGGAATGTCTCGAAGAAGACTACCTCAAAAAGGTACTTAAAACAAGAATGTCTCGAAGAAGGCTACCTAAAAAGGGGTCTTAGAAAAAGGAATGTCTTGAAGAAGACTACCTGAAGAGGTTCCTAGCAGGGATCGTAGGACTTGTCTTAAAGAAGACTATCTGAAAATGTTTTTAGCAACTGTGAGGAATGTCTTTAAAGACGACTACCTGAAAAGGTTGAAAGATGTTTTAGGAAGGACTACCTACAGAGGTTCTTAGAAAAAGAATGTCTTGGAGAAGACTACCTAGAGAGGTAAGAAGGGATTGGATACATGTTTCGAAAAGATTACCTAAAAAGGTATGATACATCTTAAACAAAACTAACCTATAAAAGTATTTGGAAAGGGTGTGATATGTCTTAGACAAGACTGACCTGGAGAGGCTCTTAGACAGGATATGATACGTTTTAAACAAACTATCTAGAAAGATTCCTATAGAGGATACAATATGTTTTAAACAAAACTACCTATAAAGATTCCTATAAAGGATACGGTGTGTTTTTAAGCAAAAACTACCTATAAAGGTTCCTATAAAGGACGCGACATGTCTTAAACAGAACTATCTAGAAAGGTTCCTATAAAGGGTGCGATATGTTTTAAATAAAACTACCTCGAAAGGTTCCTATGAAGGATATGAAACGTTTTAAACAAAACTCACCTAAACAGATTCCTATAAAGGACATGAAACGTTTTAAACAAAACTACCTATAGAGGTTCCTACAAAGGGAATGATATGTTTTAAACAAAACTACCTATAAAGGTTCCTATAAAGGACATAAGACGTTTTAAACAAAACTACCTAGAAAGGTTCCTATAAAGGGCATGAAATGTTTTAAACAAAACTACCTAGAAAGGTTCCTATAAAGGACATGAAATGTTTTAAACAAAACTACCTAGAAAGGTTCCTATAAAGGACATGAAAAGTTTTAAACGAAACTACCTAGAAAGGTTCCTATAAAGGACATGAAAAGTTTTAAACAAAACTACCTAGAAAGGTTCCTATAAAGGAAATGAGACGTTTTAAACAACACTACCTAGAAAGATTCCTATAAAGGTCATAAGACGTTTTAAACAAAACTACCTAGAAAGGTTCCTATAAAGGACATGAAACGTTTTAAACAAAACTACCTAGAAAAGGTCAGGATACGTCTTACACAAGACTGCTTGGAAAGGTTAGGATAATTGTCTTGGACAAGACTACCTGGAGAGGTGAGAAATTCTAAGATTGCTTCTGGATTGTCTTTGAAGAAAGACTTGGAATGAGGTATTGGACTTGTATCTGTGTGCGTTGAGATTGAATCGTGGATACGATCGCATCTGTACTGTAATTGGATGATAACATCCTTTTGAATTATGGAATGTCCTGAAAAGGCAGCGTTAGTTTTATGCAATGTCATGATGCATGTGTCATGTAATGAGATTCTCAAAATAAATGAGAATTATGCATGTATGCCTACCCCACACTGCGGGATGTAAATAGTACAAGCGTGGGAAGATCAATTATGCAACAATGCTCTTTGTATGATGCCAGTGTGACTTCTCGAATATCAGAAATTTTGAGAGACGTGCCCTTTAATCTGAAGGAGGAACCTTTAGAGAGAACTCGAGTTCCACCATGTCTTGCCTGATATGCATTGCCCCAGTGTTTGAATTCTTGAAAAAGAATGCCCCTAGTCAATAGGATTCTTGATTGTAAGTATTGATTTGAATGTGAAGCGGATGCTTTTCAGAGTGAGTCATGCGCTTCGGTCACGCCTGCCGGGCAGTGATTTGCTGAATACTCAGAATGAGATGATGTCTTTTATAAGACTACCTGAAGAGGTCCTTGGGAAGAATGGGAAATTGTCTTAAATAAGACTGTGCTTTAAACAAAGCTCGAAGGGATATGTCTGTGCAGAGGGTCAAAAGATTCCTATAAAGGATAAAGACTGTTTTATGGAATGTGGGGTTTTAAACAAAACTTAGGAAACTCATCTTGAAGAAGATCACCCTAGAAAGGATGGTGAACTGTCTTAGAGAAGACTCGGTACTTTAAATAAAGTTTGATAAGGTTCTTGGAAGCATAAGAGAAGTTTTGAACATGTCTAAAAAAGACTAACTGAAAAAGTTAAGAGATTTCTTACAGAAGACTACCTAGAAAAGGTTCGTAGAAAGGAATATGTCTTAGAGAAGACTGTCTGAAAGGGTTTGAAAATAGCAAGGATAAGAAGGTGGGTCTTTAAAAGACTGTCTGAAAAAGGCTCCTAGAAAGGGTAAAAAGTATTTGAACAGGTCTTAAAGAAGACTATATGGACAGATTGAGAAGTATCCTACAAAGGTTCCTGGAAAGGATGTGAGAGTGGTATTGACCCCATCTGATACTGAGTGACCTTTGCAACGTGCCCCCAGGTAATGGGCTTGCCCCATGGGCTATTCAGCGTCTTTAGGAGATTCTATGGATCTTGATTAGATTTGCCCCATGTAAATGGTAAAATGACGGGTTATGCCCTGCGTACACCTTAGCTATCTCAGTCATGTGTAAGAGATGTTTCTTCTTTTGATGAGCTTCTAAAGCTACTTCGTCAGTTAGTAGGATTTTAGCCATTAGCCATGCCCCATGCAACTTCTCCCTGATGTTAACATTTAAATCTATATAGACAAGTGTACTTTGTAATGAAATTCATAAGATGCAAATGCATATGTCTGTCTTGAAAGTTTAAAAACATTTTTGAGTAAAACGAAGTTTTTTTTGTAAGAAAGTGATATCAACTCAAGAGTTATAGTAGACCTTAAGGAGTCGGGATACCTCTGGTAACGGTATGCTTTCGAACTAACCATGCTTCAGTTAGGACTTTTAAGGGTTGTAACGTGGCCTGGTTCACGGTTTAAAGAAACAAAAGATAGAGGCTCAAAGTTCATTTGTACCCATCCCCATCTTCGTGATGTTCTCCAGTCCTATGCTCAGTTAACTATGCATTTAGTCTCCAAAAGACTTTGGGAATTATGACGTTGACATTTATGATGGTTCAAAAAACAGAAGTTTACTTTGCAAAGGCAGTCATCCTCCTTTCTTTTCTTTTGTGAGGGTATGTAGTGACCTCTTTTCAACTTTGCCTGAACTGTTCGTTTTAAAACTACAGTCAGCGGGATGCCCCAATTTTGCCTAAGTATCCTTAATAGGTTTTGACTTAGCAGGCCCTTGTATTGCTTTCTTTTTCTTTGCGGACATTGACTGCCGGACTTAATTGATGACGGAGAACCATCAGTGATTATGTTCAAAGGAACAATTTGGAATGATTAGGTTAACTGAGCAGCTACCCTACCCCAGGTTATATATGAAGGGTTTTATTTTATATGAAGGAAAACTCCTACTTCTTTAGGCTCAAAGGGGTTGACGAGGGATTAACATCCTTATATCTCCATTATTTAGGAATTGAACAAATGCCTGTACATCGTCAACACGGTCTGTTCGAAAGCGTAATGTGTGAAATTGTGGTATCGTTTTCGTCATTCTCCCTCAAAAGGTGTACGACTTTAATCGAGAGTTGAATATCACAAAGGAGAAAACCAAGTAAAAACACAGTTTTAAATATAGTGAGAACACTAGGGATGAATCAAGACAAACGTAAGCAATGCATTAATGATTGTTGTAAAGTACATAGCATATGTCGTAAGACTAATGTTTAAACAAACGGAAAGAAATTACGAATGAAAACAAAACTAATGATCTAAGAAATCCTCCTTCTAGCCACCTATGGCTTTAGACTTGCCAGGATCTTCGAACTCAATGAGCCCTTCTTCAATCAAATCTTGGATCTTGTGCTTCAATGGCCCACAGTCCTCTGTATCATGACCAGGACTATCTGAATGATAAGCGCACCTAGCATGATGCTTGTACCCGGGAGCGGGGTTAGCCGGAGCTGAGTATGGAGGCAGCAGAGTTACCAAGTTCTGACTGAGCAGATGTTGCAGAGCTTGAGACAGCGGCATGTGCAATGGGGTGAATGATCATTTTGGCTTGGGCCTCCAGGGGCGTTGGCCACCCTGTTGTTTTTGCTGATCCTTCTGTTGTAGTGTTGGTGTCTGATTAACCAGGATTGCCCCCACAGTGTTGGATTCCTTTTTTCCGTCATACGACTTCTTTGTGTGATAGGAACTTGAGGGTGCCCCTTGTATCTTCCCATTTTTGATCCCATCTTCAATTCTTTTCGCCAATGACTACCAAGTCCGAGAACCCTGAAGATATGCTTCCGACCATCTTGTCGTAGTATGGTCCTTGCAAGGTGCTCATAAATATGTCCACCAGTTCTTTTTCCATTAGGGGAGGTTGGACTCGAGAAGCCATTTCCCTCCACCTTTGGGCATACTCCTTGAATGATTCATCCTTCTTCTGTGACATGTTTTGAAATTGCATCCGATTGGGTGCCATGTCCAAGTTGTACTTGTAATGCTTTAAGAAGGTGTTGGCCAGATCATTCCAGCTTCGGACAGAAGACTTCTCTAATTGCATGTACCAGTCAATAGACGCTCCGCTTAAGCTTTCTTGAAAGAAATGTATCATTAGCTTTGGATCGTGGGCGTAGGCAGCCATTTTTCGCACATACATGCGCAAGTGATTCCTCGGACATGTGAGTCCTTTGTATTTCTCGAAATCGGGAATCTTGAATATGCGAGGGATAGTCAAGTCTGAGACCAAACTCATTTCGAAGGCATCCACATCGAAGGCATCGTATCCTTCTACCGCTTTTAGTCTTTCTTCCAGCGCCTTGATTTGTTCACTATCCTTGGAGTCTTCCCTAGAGTCGGGATTAGACTGTTGCGTCTGAGGTGCTTGGTCTGTATTGTCCACCTCTTGCACCCCATATTGTAGATCCAGGTAATCTTCGTCCTTAGGGACATTGTCAGCAGGAATGCGAACTGTGTGGGTTGTCCCCTTCGTTTGCGGAGTGGGGACAAATCCTTCTTGAGAGGTCTCTCCTTTCTCTTGGAATTGGATAGCTCTCCTAACAGATCGGACTTGAGGTCTGTCCTTAGCAGGGCCAAAGCCTGGAACAAATCCTAGCAGCGGGTTTTCGTCATTGGGGATCTCATCCTGAACCAGGGTATCCCTAGACTGAACCTCTTTTGCCTTTTCTTTGTTGTCCATGAGGGCCTTCATGAATTCTAGCATCTAAGCCATACCTCCTTTAACCTCTTCTATACTAACCTTTAGCTGATCCACGTCTTCACGAAGGGAGGTTTGATTCTGTTCTAGCTGCTCCATCGATTTCTTTTGCTGAAATCTGGTTTGATAAGACGGTCGGGATGTTAGGTTATCCTTCCCAATGGTCCCTTGCTCTGGAGATAGAAGAGAAATCTTCTCTTATTGCCATGAAAATGATGTGTATGCCATGCATGATATGCTTTGTTTGTATTGATGTCTTTACCCATATCTATGGATAAAAAATTTTTTTTTTGGATAAGTGATGCAAGAATGCAGATGAGGAATGATGCATGAAAACACAAAGATGTAGCAACAGACAATCAAAACAAAAACAAATCATATAAGGCAAAAATGCAAATCATATCATAATATTTCAAGAAATCCAGGTTCATAGGTTCGACGTAGCGGCTCTTGGGAGCCAACCTTTTTATAGGGGTTCTAGAAGGTCTCATGGGGTCGTTCGTAGCCTCCGAGACTTTTTGTCTCTTCGGATTTTAGAACAACTCATTTTATCCATGAGGTTCGAATTTTTGGGGTAGGTTCTCGGAGAGATCAGCCAAGTATCCAGTCCTGCCCTCAACAAAGTCAAGCCTCGTTTTGGACATTTCCGAATACTCAACCCACTCCGAGTGGAGTTATCAATGAGACTCGTAGGCGATTCATACTCCCCTATTGATCTCAAAGTTAACTCCCACACTTAGGGTTTTAACACAACATAATAACACAACAGTGCATATAATATAACATTTATGCAATTAAATGCAAATATATAAACATATAAAATTAAATAATTTTAGGCAGAAATAAATAAAAATAAAACGAAACACAAACCATAAAAATGGCGAATTAGCCAAACCCTAAAAAGTTTGCCAAAAACTTTAATAGTTCGCCAAAACCTAAACCCTGCCAAAACCTAAAACCTATAGGAGCATAGTATTCACCATTATAGTTGTCCCCAGCAGAGTCGCCAGCTGTAGCAACCTGCCCTAAAAATGAAGGTTTAGAGTCGCCACCTATTCTGAAGGGCGAATAGGAAACCCTACGCAGTTAAGAGATCAGGGTAAGATACTATATTCAGGTCGAGGGAAGGTGTTAGGCACCCTCAACCTTTTCCTAAAGGTTAACATTGCAAAGATAAGGGTTATGGCAAAACATAAAGAAAGATGACAGACAGTAAATAGAGTTAAAGGCTAATTATTTGAACATGATTAGAGTTTGGAAGAGGGGGACTCGCCTTGTTGCCAAGTGCCTACGTATCTCCTTATGGAGAATCAGAGTCAACGTAGTTCGGGCACAGGATTGTACGCCTTAGAATTGAATTGAATGTGGTTTGAATTTGTTTTGAAATTGATTTGAAAGGCATTTTGAATTGCCTAGGATAAAAATCCGTAGTATCGTGGTTTAGTGTATTTTGAGTGTTTTAGGATATGGGCGTACAACCCTGATTTGATTTAGCACTATTAACCGCAACGATCAATAGATTCAATCGCCATAGTTAACAGGTTTGAAGTTGTATCGTTACCAATTTTAATCAATTGATTTGATTATTACTGATAACGAATTATGATATTCTTTAATAATTATGAATTGATTTGCATTGTTACCCCTCGCAATCGATTGATTCGATTAAAAAGAATAACAAATTTGAAGTTAGAAAAAAAGGATTAATCATCACAACTAATAAGATAGTTGCAACCATTTAATCGAATATAATTGAATTGCATTTTAATTAAATAGAATTCTAATTAAAATTATTGTTGACCATAGCGAGTAATCGATTTAATCGGCACGAACAACAAATTAGAACTTTTAATATAAATATCATATAATAATCTATTTATAAAAATAATTATTATTATATAAATAATATATTGAAAAGAATTAATTAAAACATATAATTAATTAAAATTTATTTAGTTTATAAGGGTTTTGATTTGGTATGATTGACACTAGGGTGCATGGTATAGAGAACTAAATCTGGGCTGCTGGATCTGGCTTGGTGGAGATTGAATGGTTCAGATCTAAGGGTATATGGTGGGGTCTATAGACATGGGCGCATGAAATCAAGAATTTGGAAATTCAAAAAATATAATATGGGAGCTGGGTATCGAACCCTTGCCCCTGGGGTCACACAACCCACTTTTACCAACTCAACTGGGGGCTAGTACGCGTTTAACAAACGCCTTCACAACAATATATAAAACCTATTAAAACGGAATACAGAAATGTGCGCGCGTTTTTAAAACAGCCAACCAGACGATGACACGCTATCGTCTTCCCCAAGAAGACACAAAAAAACTGCAGATATAGCTACGTTTTAGCTACGATTTCCTTCGTAGCAATCGAGACCTGGAAAATAACGATTGAGGCATACAAGCATATAAATATGGCGCACCCATCCTAATCTCTTCGTCACGGCCATACGAATCTAACCATGTCCTTAATTTGCCCTAATTTAATCTCCACAAAAAAACCCCAATTAAAACCCTAAAAAGCTCAATTGGACATCAATGGTGAAACACGATCAAGGCACATAAACTCCACACAAACAATCCAGAAATAATCAGAGCACTAAGAACAAACGGAATATATGATTAAAACACCATGGGAATGTCTATATCATGCTAATCGAATCAAAGTTCAGAGCGACTTACTTTAGTCAATAGGAGGTAATTCTGGGGTTGTTGATGCTATGCTAGTATCCAGACACGTTCCAAATCCTCTAGTGAACCTTTTGCAACCTTCAATTCTTGTTGAAACACCCTAATTACTTGAAACCGAATTCAAGTTTTGTGAAGGATTTTCGTGTTCTTGAATGTGCCTCTTTCTCCCAATTTCTGAACCCCTATTCGTGTGCATAGCTTCAGATACTTATAGGCAATGGATTAGGTCAATAAAACAGTCCAAAACTTCCTTGAATCAAATCTTACCAAGTTTAGGAAAATTGATTTTATTTATGAATTGAAACTTTCTATTTTTTGATTAAATTTGTTCCAAACTTTTCCAATTAATTCATGCACGAATTTGTATATGCAATATGGTGTAATTGCTAATTGGATTTGATTGGAATAAACCTTTAAATCAAATCTTGGATTTTCTCTTGATTTATTTGATTTTTAATTAGCATTTAAATGAATAAAAATCATATAAAATCAAATGAAACTCTAAAATTTGTGGAAAGTGACTTTTAGAAGCTTGGATAACTTTGGACCAAGGTTAGAATCTTAAAAGTGAGGCCCATTTGCAAGAAATTCCCATTTGAACCTTCTTTTTTTTCACATATTGCCTCCAAAATCACCCAACTTTGATCAATCACATCTCACTCAATTTTTAAGCTATGAGGGAGTTCTAAGACTTTTTTTGAAACTATACAAGCCACTTTGGAATATATTTTTCATTTGGAGCTTTTATCTTGATCATATCCTCTTTGGGAAAAAACTGCTTTCGGAGGATGCCTGAAAATGACCTGTAATCTTTTGCACTGTATCTCTCAAATGAATCATTTCTAGCCCTGGCTTGTGAGTGACAAAGTTGTAGGGAATCCAATTTCCTTCAGAATAGGCTTTGAGTGGGGCATTTTTGATGTTCCATGTGAAAGTTATGCCCAGTCAAAGTTGGGTTGACTTTCTCCTAAGAAACCCTAATTTGAACCTTTTTGTATTTGTTCATCTCTGAGTTTCTATTAATGGAATCATGATCAATCTTTGATCAAATGATGGTTATTCTTCACATACTTGATGTTGACCAAAATTGGGAGGCTTTGATTATGCTCTGATTATGGTTGACTTTTTAGGTCAAACCAGTTGACTGTGGATCATCTGGACTTTTGAATGAGTAATCTTTGGGACTGAATCTTGAACTTTGAGTCATTGTGAATGGAATATGGAAGGCAAATTTTGGGGTATGACACTTACACCTTCCCTTTGCATAATTACCCCCCGAACTCAGTTTTTCTCAAAAAGTTTTTTTCTGTTTCTTTTAGCCTTTCTAATATTTGGATAAAATAAAAGTCGGTGGCGACTCTTTCTATCCGCACATTTCGATAAAGTCAGTTTACCGTATTACATTAGGGGATAATTCTGTTATAGAAATGTGTTCCAATTGGTTGGAGTGAAGATTCCTTTGGTGATTCACTTATTTGCCATAAATTCTTAAATGTAATCATTACATAATCACATGTCTTTGTTTTTGGGAATATTCTTCAATCCTTATGCAATGATGAAAATGAATACATGGCATCTCTACTGATGTATTATGTGTCATGTAGAACCATTTAGTAGAAGCATTTGCATAAAATTAGTAAGATGCAAAAATTGGTTATGTCTTGAAAGTACTTCAAATGCCCAACTTTGAACATGTATAATTTTCTGCTCGAAATGAATTTGGAGATGGTTGATCATAATTTGGAAAGCCCATGGTATATACTTCAACTCATTAGTTTGGTGTTTCTTCAGAATCACTTGGGAAATTTGTGAAAACTGGCCCCGAAGTTGGAAGAAAAACTAGGTTTTTATACTTAGAAAAATTTCTAAGTCTTGATGAATTTGGCTTCTTGATTTCATAACTCTTAAATGATTGATTTTTTGCCAAAATCTCCAACTTGATGAGTTGTTCGTTTTTTATTCTTGATCAAAAGACTTTAATAATCATATGTTGATGATATTAATCTTTAAAATTCGATGGTTGACCATATTTTTTAAAAGTCAAAGCCAAACTTGTACGGTTGACTTTTTCCTGATGAAGGGTAATCTTGGGTTTTTGTGATGATTCAAGTATTCCCAAAAGTGATCCCCGAGGCCTGATGCCTGGGGATTGGAGATCATAGGTGGATGGATGAAACATCTTGGGCCCTATGATTGTGTTTGAGGATCATGTGGACTATTGATTGATCCTTTGCCTGAATCTCATAGACTGGGAAACCTAATAAAATACCTAGTGAATAGGTGATTGCTCTGGGTATCCATACTGATCTGACTAGGAGATTATTGTGAATCCAAGCCCACAGTCACAAAGGAGTTTTTGATCCATGGCAAACTCCACAAGCAAACAAGAAACAAGGCACATGCAAAAGAACTCAAGGAAAAGCAAGTTTGGCTATCCAAGACAAATCATGTCGACCTGCTCTGCATCTAGGTCGACTCAAAACAAGGAAAACAAGGAAGATTAAGAAATTCCACAGATAGGTCGACCTACTCACACTCCAGGTCGACCTAAAATGTTGATATTACACATGTCACTGTTAGGTCGACCTACCCACACTCCTAGGTCGACCTAAACTGAAGAAAAGTCACAAGAACGCATTTCAACTGACTTTAGGTCGACCTAAACCTTCAACAGGTCGACCTAACTGGCAACAACTGATTTTAGGTCGACCTAAACCTTCAACAGGTCAACCTAACTGACTTTAGGTCGACCTAAACCTTCAGCAGGTCAACCTAACAGACTTTAGGTCAACCTAACAGGGAACAATTTCAACTCAATTAACTCTGCTTCTTCCAGGTCGACCTAAGCAATGCAACAGGTCAACCTATCTCCTCAAAAATGCCAAAATTGTAGGTTTGCTCTACACTAACACACAAGCTCTCATATATATTATCTGAGGTCAATTATTGAGTAATCAACACCAACAACTGAAAGAGACACAAAGGCTTCTCATCTTCGATCTTCTTCTCAACTCCAACACAATTACACATAATCATTCTTGCGTTGAGGGTTTGCGATCAAGATCGATAACGTCCGTGGAACGAAATTGAAAATTCCTAGTGGGTGAAGATTTGTGGGGGTTTTGGTGAATAAAATCCGCGGGTTTTGTCCTCCAAGATAGGTGATTCTTTGGGGGTTTTTATCAAGAGTTTTCTTCAAGGATCCATCTGAGTGTGAAGATTGAAGAACAAGGGTTCAAGACAATTCAAGACACTGCAGAAAAGGGATCAAGTGAAGCTCTTGGGATACCTTGATCTGGCTCAAGATTAAGGGGGAAGAAAATTCAAAGGATCGACAAATTTGGTTTATTGTTTATCGCTTTGTTATTTTCTTTGTATAAACTGCTTTCAACATTAATGGAAGATTTCCCAATTTCAATTTGGAATTGGGGGCAGACGTAGTCGTAGTGAGGACGATCGACGAACTGCCTGAACAAATATCGTGTTCTTGTCGCTTTTATCTTTTCATTTACGTTTTGTTCATATTTGGTTATAATTGCAAATTGATCAATGATTCAAGTGTTAAAATTGTGAATTAAGATTCTGCATAAACATCACAATTCACCATATCTTGAATCACCATCAATTTGAACATTATCACCAAGTGTTTGTCTTTTTGCTTCTCTCATTATCTCTGCATTGCAAAACAAAGTTTATCAAATTAGAAGTTAATCGTTTTTCTGCAGTAAAACATATTGATTCGATAACATATCAATTCATCGTTAATCTCAAGTATCTTGTGGTTTTATCACATATACGACCCTTGCAATAGCGGTCCGGAATAGACGCAAGTCGATTCAAAACCGCTTTTGCTTTAGTTCGAAATAATTCCGAAAAACTATGTGAGATCTATTCACCCCCCCTCTTGATCCTTAGGCCAGCGTCTAACAAGTGGCATCAAGAGCTTGGTTAATTCCGTGCTACGTGAAACACTTATTGGAAAGATGGCTTCCGGACCTAAAGGGGCTCACAATAGAGCTCCAGTTTTCAACGGTGAAAACTATGGCTATTGGAAGGATTGTATGTGTGTCCATATCAATGCCATTAATAGGAACATCTGGACAGCTATTGTCAATGGTCCCTTTCAGATCACCATGACAAATGCAGCTGGTGCAGTTGTTCCAAAACCAGAAAATACTTGGGATGCTGAAGATGAAAAGAGATATGGATACGATTGGAAAGCGAGAAACATTCTAATCTCAGCTCTAGGAGTTGATGAATACTATCGCGTTTCCCATTGTAGATCCGCTAAAGCTATGTGGGACACATTGCAAGTTGCCCACGAGGGAACGGATGATGTCAAACTAGCTAGAATCAATACGTTAACTCAAGAGTTCGAACTCTTCCACATGGAAGATGGTGAATCCATTGAAAACATGGATTTGTTCACTTGAAAAATTGTTTAAATTCTCTTGATAGACCTGTTTCCAATGCAGTTGCTACTAACAAAATCTTAAGATGTTTGAACAGGGAATGGCAACCCAAGGTTACAGCAATAAAGGAAGCAAATAATCTAAACACTTTAGACATTACCACTCTCTTTGGTAAACTAGAGGAACATGAACAACACCTTAAATTCCTTGACATGCATGAGAAAAGGGCAAAGAAAGAGAAGAACATGGGAAAAGAGGTAGAGAAGAAGTCAATAGCTCTAAAAGCTTCAAGCTCCAAGACCTCAAGACAAGAGCTAGAGGATAGTGATACAAGTGATGAGGAAGACTCCGATGATGAGGAAATGAGACTGTTTGTGCAAAGATACAACAAGTACATAAAGAAAAATAGAGCAAAACACTCCGGAAAAAGCTTGATTAATCATAGGAAGCAATTTGACAAGTCCAAACAAGATGATAACAATAAAAGAAAATCCAAAGGCCCTTGTTTCAATTGCGGCAAAGATGGTCATTACAAACCGGATTGTCCATATCTCAAGAAGGAGAAAGACAAGAATCAAAGCAAAAGTCACAACAAGTCTAGAAGAGCTTATATAGCATGGGAAAGTGATTCCTCAAGTGAAGACTCATCAAGCGATGAAGAAGAATCGGCAAACTTATGTCTTACGGCTCATCAACACAAGAAAAAGAAACGTGTAAGTCATCTTAAACCTGAACTTGTAGATAAGGTATCTCATGCTCAATTAAAATTAGCTTTTGAAGAACTACATAGAGAAGAAATTGAAGCTTTCAAACTATTGGCCTCAAATAAGAAAAAAAATTCATATCTTGAATCAAAAGTTGAGAAGACCGAAATGGACATGGAAGCTTTGAAACAATCTATGCTAGATAGTCAAAAGGATAAAATTGAGGAAGATCCTACATCATGGTTTGGTTGTGAGACATGTCATATTTGGCAAAAAGAAGAGATCTAAATGAAGGATAGAAAAACACTTAGAAAGGGGGGGTTTGAATAAGTGTAGTCTAAAAACTTGAATGATAAAAATAAATTGCACAGTTATTTTTATCCTGGTTCGTTGTTAAATAAACTACTCCAGTCCACCCCCACTGAGTGATTTACCTCAACTGAGGATTTAATCCACTAATCGCACGGATTACAATGGTTTTCCACTTAGTCCGCAACTAAGTCTTCTAGAGTATTCTGATCACAACTTGATCACTCCAGGAACAACTGCTTAGATACCCTCTAAGACTTTCTAGAGTTTCCTGATCAACACGATCACTCTAGTTACAACTGCTTAGATAACCTCTAAGACTTCCTAGAGTATTCTGATCAACACGATCACTCTAGTTCCTTACAACTTAATGTAATCAATTCTAAGAGTATTACAAATGCTTCTGAAAAGCTATAATCACAACTGTGATATTTCTCTTAACGTTTAAGCTTAATCTCACTAATATATTACAACAGCAATGTAGTGAGCTTTGATGAAGATGAAGTTTCTGAGCTTTGAATTGAACAGCGTTTCAGCAAGTCTTTCAGAATTGGTTCAGAGTTGTTAACCTTGCTTCTCATCAGAACTTCATACTTATAGGCGTTTGAGAAGATGACCGTTGGGCGCATTTAATGCTTTGCGTGTTCCGTACAGCATTGCATTTAATGTTTCACGCTTTTGTCAACTACCTCGAGCCTTGTTCACGCTGTGTCTACTGACGTTGCCTTTAATAGCTTCCAACGTTCCTTTTGTCAGTCAGCGTAGCCTGCCACTTGTACTTTCTTCTGATCTGATGTTTGTGAATATAATATTTGAATATCATCAGAGTCAAACAGCTTGGTGCATAGCATCTTCTTGTCTTCTGACCTTGAAGTGCTTCTGAGCGTGATACCATGAGAAATTCAGTGCTTCTGCTTCTGATCTCAAGTTCTTCTGATGCTTCCATAGACCCATGTTCTGATTCTCCCTTGACCATGTTCTGATGTCTTGCCAGACCATGTTCTGATGTTGCATGCTGAACCTTCTGAGACAGCTTCTGAGCGCTGATTTGTGCATACTCTTTATATATTTCCTGAAAGGGAAATTGCAATGTATTAGAGTACCACATTATCTCACACAAAATTCATATCCTTGTTATCATCAAAACTAAGAATATTGATCAGAACAAATCTTGTTCTAACAATCTCCCCCTTTTTGATGATGACAAAAATATATATAAATGATATGAATTTGCGATCAGAAAGAGCAGACGGCTAAAGACAAATTACACAGCTATAGCATAAGCATGTGAATATGTCTCCCCCTGAGATTAACAATCTCCCCCTGAGATGAATACTCTCCCCCTGAAATAAATACTCGAAGAACTTTAATAATAAAAGACTTCCCTGATTATTTCGGTAGAGACGATCACATAAGCTTCTGTCTTCTGATAATTCATAGCTTCTGACTTCTACTTCCATTGGACAGCTTCAGAACTTAAATTTCTTTAGATCCCTAGAACACTCACAGCTTCTGATTCCTGCTTCCATTTAGGACAGCTTCAGAACTTGAATTTCTTTGATCTTCAGAACATTCACAGCTTCTGATTCCTGCTTCCAATTAGGACAGCTTCAGAACTTGAATTTCTTTTGATCTTCAGAACATTCACAGCTTCTGATTCATGCTTCCATTTAGGACAGCTTCAGAACTTGAGTTTTCTGGATCTTTAGAACATTCACAGCTTCTGATCTCTGCTTCCCTCGGATAGCTTCAGAGCTTTGAATTTCTTCTTATATCACTTCATGCTAGATTGTATCAGAACATTGTTGAATGTACCCGAGCATCATCAGAGCATCTCTACATCCTGAAATGTTACAGAACAAAACTAAACGACAAAAGTCAGCATGAATGAGTTAGAACATAAAATGTGTATCAGAACACAAAATATGTATCAGAGCCATATAAGCCATATAGAATATATCAGATCCAATAGACAATGTATCAAAGCAAATAGACAATGATTTGGATCATATTCTATTATCAGAATTTCTGATCATTCTTCCTTCTTGCTTCTGATTCTGAAGCTTCCTAGCACTCAGCTTGCTTCAAGAATCCAAGAGCTATTTCTGATCATTCTTCCTTCTTGCTTCTGATTCTGAAGCTTCCTAGCACTCAGCTTGCTTCAAGAATCCAAGAGCTTGATTCATTTTGTTGCTTCTTATGTTGATCTTGAATCTTTGATTCCTGCAACAACACAACTTAAAAACATGGAACTTTGCAAGTTCTGTTAGTAAATGTGGAGCCTTTTTACTCGGTAACTGATAATATTAATCAGATCATTTATCATATATTTTCTCCCCCTTTTTGTCATAACATCAAAAAGCATAAAAGATTCAGATGTAAAGCAAGAGACAAAAGGAAAGAAACATAAATAACTTTTCATTGATTTCAACAAGAAGGATTACAAAAGGTGTATGCAGAAAACAGATGCAACAAGGAAAGAAAACTACAAAGACTTAAAGCCTAAGACTCTAACCTACGCAAAGACTGCGCAAACAACTCAAGAACCCTCTAGTCTTCAGTTTGTTCAGCCATGAAAGCTTGAAAACTCTTCATGCATGTCCAGACTAGAACCTCCACTGTAGGAGAGATCCAAGAGACCAAAGAGGAAGTGAGGGACAGTTCATAGACAGGGAGCTAATGTTGCAAACGGGCTCCAGTGACTCAAGAAGGTCTTCTTCCTTTGGATAAATGTTGATAACAGCATTGAAGAAGAGATCTGTCTTGAAAGAGACTTGGAGAGCCATCCCAAGATATGCTTCACATCCTGTAACTGATTAACCCTCTCATTCGTTCTCATTGAGTTGAAAGGATTCATGATGAACGCTAGGTTGAAGATGAATGAACTAGGGTTTATGCCAAAGAAAAACTTTGTTGGACAAGAGAGAAAAAGAAAGAGAAAGAGAAAGAGAAAGAGAAAGAGAAAGAGAACCAAGACTTATTGAAAAGATGCAACGAAATGAAGGAATAAATAGAGGGAAAAAGAAGAGGGAAACGTTCGAGGAATATAAAAAGAAAAGAAGGACAATAAAAGAAATGATGAATGGCATTTAATGTGACATGACGTGAGGAGAGATAATAATGACAAAAGATGAGATTTGCACAGTTACCTAAGTAGACGTCCCCTCAACTGCACGCACGCTTGTCCAGAAATAGTGAACACGTGTTTACCATCTGGATAGC
The DNA here is from genome assembly GCF_029867415.1 of Vicia villosa. Taxonomy (NCBI): domain Eukaryota; kingdom Viridiplantae; phylum Streptophyta; class Magnoliopsida; order Fabales; family Fabaceae; genus Vicia; species Vicia villosa. Next base: position 131,757,324 of record NC_081183.1, read on the forward strand.
CAGTTACAGCTGTTTTGCTTTTAAAGAGATTCTGAATCAACTTAGACAATGAAACGTTAGTAATAACTGAATCACAATTTCTAATTGATTTCAATCAGAACTTCTTATAAGAAAAAAAATCAATTTCATTTCAGAAGATACTCATACATAAGATCTTCTTATCTTCTCATTCTGGGCATAAATCCATACTGATATTCTTCAGAATGAACTTAAACCTATCTTCAGCAAGGGGTTTTGTAAAGATATCAGCCCATTGATGGTCTGTATCCACAAAGTTTAAAGATATAACACCCTTCTGAACATAGTCCCTTATGAAATGATGTTTTATCTCAATATGTTTAGCTTTTGAATGTAAGATAGGATTCTTAGATAAACATATAGCAGAAGTATTATCACAGAAAATAGGAATGTTACTCTCATATATCTGATAATCTTCCAGCTGACTTCTCATCCAGAGCATTTGTGTGCTACAACCAGCAGCAGCAACATATTCTACTTCTGTTGTTGAGAGGGCAATAGTAGCTTGCTTCTTGCTGTACCATGAGATCAGATGACTTCCAAGAAATTGACAACTTCCATAAGTGCTCTTTCTTTCTATTCTATCTCCAGCATAGTCAGCATCACAGAATCCTACTAAGTTGTAATCTTTAGATCTTCTGTAAACTAAACCAACATTAGTAGTACCTTTTAGATACCTTAGAATTCTCTTAACCGCTGTTAAATGAGATTCTCTTGGATCTGATTGGAATCGAGCACACAAACAAACACTAAAGAGAATGTCAGGTCTAGAAGCAGTTAGATATAGAAGAGATCCAATCATACCTCTGTACAACTTCTGATCTACCTTCTTACTTACCTCATCCTTACCCAGTACACAAGTTGGATGCATAGGAGTTTTGGCTTCTTTGCTTTCAGAAAGATTAAACTTCTTCAGAAGTTCTTTCACATACTTCGTTTGATGAATATAGGTTCCATCAGACGTTTGGTTGATTTGAATCCCAAGGAAATACTTGAGTTCTCCCATCATGCTCATTTCAAATTCAGCCTGCATAGACTCAGCAAACTCCTTTCCAAGTGTAGCATTAGATGTTCCAAAGATAATATCATCAACATATATTTGACAAATTAAAATATCCTTTTTAAATGTTTTACAAAAGAGAGTAGTGTCCACTTTTCCTCTAGTGAAATCATTTTCCAGAAGGAAAGAACTCAAACGTTCATACCAAGCTCTGGGAGCTTGTTTCAATCCGTATAATGATTTCTTTAATTTGAAAACATGATTTGGAGACATGGAGTCTTCAAAACCAGGAGGTTGGTGAACATAAACTTCTTCATCTATATAAGCATTTAAGAAGGCACTCTTGACATCCATCTGATAAAGAGTGATGTTGTGTTGAGTGGCAAAAGAAATTAATAGACGAATAGATTCTACCCTGGCCACTGGTGCAAAGGTTTCTGTATAATCAATCCCTTCTTGCTGACTATAACCCTGAGCAACCAGTCTGGCTTTGTTTCTTACCACTTCACCTTTCTCACTTAGCTTGTTTCTGAAAACCCACTTAGTACCGATGATGTTAAATCCTTTTGGTCTAGGAACCAAGTCCCATACATCATTCCTTGTAAACTGATTTAGTTCTTCTTGCATGGCAATTATCCAGTCTGGATCTTCTAGAGCTTGATCAACAGAAGTTGGCTCGGTCAAAGAAACAAGACCTAATTGCCATTCTGCATTGTTCTTAAGGAATGCTCTTGTTCTAATGGGATCATCTTTCTTTCCAAGGATCACATCATCTGAATGAGCTGAGGCAAGTCTAGGTGATCTTCTGATAGTTGGTTCTTCAGAAATCCTAAGATTCTCTAAAGATGCAGCAACTTGATCTTCTGATCCATTGCTTCTGAGACTGCCAGCTTCTGCAGCTTTGCTTCTTGATTCTTCAACTTCTGATATATCAATATTAAAATCTGCAAAATTCTCAAACTGCTTTGGTTTTTCAAGACCAAGCTTATCATCAAACCTGATATTGATTGATTCTTCTACAATCAATGTTTCAGTATTGTATACTCTGTAGCCTTTAGAGCGTTCAGAATATCCAAGAAGGAAACACTTTTGTGCTTTAGAATCAAACTTACCAAGATGATCTTTAGTATTCAGAATAAAACATACACATCCAAAAGGATGGAAATATGAAATGTTGGGCTTTCTGTTCTTCCACAATTCATAAGGAGTCTTATTTAGAATAGGTCTGATAGAGATTCTATTCTGAATATAGCATGCAGTGTTAATTGCTTCTGCCCAGAAATGCTTAGCCATATTGGTTTCATTGATCATGGTTCTGGCCATTTCTTGTAGAGTCCTATTCTTTCGCTCTACAACTCCATTTTGCTGTGGAGTTCTGGGGCAAGAGAAATCATGGGCAATACCATTTTCTTTAAAGAACTCCTCAAAGAATCTGTTCTCAAATTCGCCACCATGATCACTTCTGACCTTTATGATTTTACACTCTTTCTCAGATTGAATCTGAGTGCAGAATTCAAAGAACGCTGAATGAGACTCATCCTTGTGTTTCAAGAACTTTACCCATGTCCAGCGGCTATAATCATCAACGATGACTAATCCATATTTCTTCCCTCTGACAGATGCTGTTTTGACTGGGCCAAACAGATCAATGTGTAAGAGTTCTAACGGCCTTGAGGAAGAAACAACATTCTTAGACTTGAATGCAGGTCTCGAGAACTTGCCCTTCTGACATGCTTCACAAAGAGAATCTGATTTGAATTTCAGATTGGGGAGTCCTCTGACCAGATTTAGTTTGTTAATCTGAGAAATCTTTCTCAAACTAGCATGTCCTAATCTTCTGTGCCAGACCCATTGCTCTTCAGAAACAGACATAAGACAAGTCACCTTCTGATTCTTAAGATCTTGAAGATCTGTCTTATAAACGTTGTTCTTTCTCTTGCCTGTAAATAGGATTGAGCCATCCTTCTGACTTACAGCCTTGCAAGACTTTTGATTAAAGATTATGTCATAACCATTGTCACTTAATTGACTTATGGACAATAAGTTATGCGTTAATCCTTCTACAAGAAGTACATTAGTTATGGAAGGAGAGTTACCAAGACTTATGGTTCCAGAGCAAATGATTTTGCCCTTCTGATCTCCTCCAAACTTGACTTCTCCACCTGGTTTAAGCACCAGGTCTTGGAATGTAGACCTTCTTTCCGTCATGTGTCGCGAGCACCCAGAGTCCAGGTACCATGACATTTTGCTTTCTGTCCTCTTTGCCGCCAAGGATATCTGCAACAGAAATTATCTTCTCCTTAGGTACCCACACTTTCTTGGGTCCTTTTTTGTTAGTTCTCCTCAAGTTCTGATTGAACTTGGGTTTAGCAAAATATTTAACATGAGGAACAGTATGATACTTCTTATTCTGAGTTCCATGATATCTCTTAGGTTGTGTCACATGCTTCTTGGTGTGTGTTATGTGAAAACTTTGTGCATGTGATGTGTGCTTAATATCATGGGAGTGGCCAAATTTAAATTGGTTATACAGAGGCTTGTATGATATTTTCATATCATCCACTGATTCAAGCTTGTATGGGATTTCACCCTCATAACCAATGCCTACTCTATTGTTCCCAGACACAGCATATATCATAGAAGCTAGCTGACTTCTGCCAATGCTTCTAGATAGAAATTTTCTGAAGCTCAAGTCATATTCTTTCAGAATATGATTCATGCTAGGAATGGCTTTTTCTATTTCAGAAGGAGATCCACTATTTTTGGATAGATTTAAAACTTTTTCCTTCAGTTCAGAATTTTCCAATTCCAGCTTCTTAGTTTCAAATTCAAATTGCTTCTTCAGCTTTTTGTATTTGATACTAAGATGAGCTTTGAGTTCCAGAAGTTCTGTTAAATTGGAAACTAACTCTTTTCTAGATAGTTCAGAAAATACCTCTTCAAAATCTGATTCTGATGTAGATTTTGATCCGTCATCTTCTGTCGCCATCAGCGCACAGTTAGCCTGCTCATCTTCCGAGTCTGATTCATCTTCTGACTCATCCTAGGTTGCCATAAGACCTTTCTTCTTATGAAACTTCTTCTTGGGATTTTCCTTCTGAAGTTTCGGACATTCATTCTTATAGTGTCCAGGCTCATTGCATTCATAGCACATGGCCTTCTTCTTGTCATATCTTCTGTCATCAGAAGATTCTCCACGTTCAAATTTCTTTGAACTTCTGAAGCCTCTGAACTTCCTTTGCTTGCTCTTCCAGAGTTGGTTTACCCTTCTGGAGATCATGGACAGTTCATCTTCTTCTTCAGATTCTGATTCTTCAGGATCTTCTTCTCTAGCCTGAAAAGCGTTAGTGCATTTTTTAACATTAGATTTGAAAGCAATAGACTTACCTTTCTTCTGAGGTTCATTAGCGTCAAGTTCAATCTCATGACTTCTCAAGGCACTGATAAGCTCTTCCAAAGAAACTTCATTCAGATTCTTCGCAATCTTGAATGCAGTCACCATTGGACCCCATCTTCTGGGTAAGCATCTGATGATCTTCTTTACATGATCAGCCTTGGTGTAGCCTTTGTCGAGAACTCTCACTCCAGCAGTCAGAGTTTGAAATCTTGAAAACATCTTTTCAATGTCTTCATCATCCTCCATCTTGAAGGCTTCATACTTCTGGATTAGAGCAAGAGCTTTTGTCTCTTTGACTTGAGCATTTCCCTCATGGGTCATTTTCAATGACTCATATATATCATAGGCAGTTTCCCTGTTAGATATCTTCTCATACTCAGCATGAGAGATAGCATTCAGCAAAACAGTCCTACATTTATGATGATTCTTGAAAAGCTTCTTTTGATCATCATCCATTTCTTGCCTTGTAAGCTTTACACCAGTAGCTTTAACAGGATGTTTGTAACCATCCAACAAAAGATCCCATAGATCAGCATCCAGACCAAGAAAGTAACTTTCCAGTTTATCTTTCCAGTATTCAAAGTTTTCACCATCAAATACTGGTGGTCTAGTATAACCATTGTTACCATTTCCGTTGTATTGCTCAGTAGAGCCAGATGTAGATGTGTGTTCATCACCAGCCATCTTTTACTGAAGCGTTTTTCTCTTCCTGAATCTTTTCTAAACACGGTTAAGTGCTTGCACCTTAGAACCGGCGCTCTGATACCAATTGAAGGATAGAAAAACACTTAGAAAGGGGGGGTTTGAATAAGTGTAGTCTAAAAACTTGAATGATAAAAATAAATTGCACAGTTATTTTTATCCTGGTTCGTTGTTAACTAAACTACTCCAGTCCACCCCCACGGAGTGATTTACCTCACCTGAGGATTTAATCCACTAATCGCACGGATTACAATGGTTTTCCACTTAGTCCGCAACTAAGTCTTCTAGAGTATTCTGATCACAACTTGATCACTCCAGGAACAACTGCTTAGATACCCTCTAAGACTTTCTAGAGTTTCCTGATCAACACGATCACACTAGTTAGAACTGCTTAGATAACCTCTAAGACTTCCTAGAGTATTCTGATCAACACGAACACTCTAGTTCCTTACAACTTAATGTAATCAATTCTAAGAGTATTACAAATGCTTCTGAAAAGCTATAATCACAACTGTGATATTTCTCTTAACGTTTAAGCTTAATCTCACTAATATATTACAACAGCAATGTAGTGAGCTTTGATGAAGATGAAGTTTCTGAGCTTTGAATTGAACAGCGTTTCAGCAAGTCTTTCAGAATTGGTTCAGAGTTGTTAACCTTGCTTCTCATCAGAACTTCATACTTATAGGCGTTTGAGAAGATGACCGTTGGGCGCATTTAATGCTTTGCGTGTTCCGTACAGCATTGCATTTAATGTTTCACGCTTTTGTCAACTACCTCGAGCCTTGTTCACGCTGTGTCTACTGACGTTGCCTTTAATAGCTTCCAACGTTCCTTTTGTCAGTCAGCGTAGCCTGCCACTTGTACTTTCTTCTGATCTGATGTTTGTGAATATAATATTTGAATATCACCAGAGTCAAACAGCTTGGTGCATAGCATCTTCTTGTCTTCTGACCTTGAAGTGCTTCTGAGCGTGATACCATGAGAACTTCAGTGCTTCTGCTTCTGATCTCAAGTTCTTCTAATGCTTCCATAGACCCATGTTCTGATTCTGCCTTGATCATCTTCTGATGTCTTGCCAGACCATGTTCTGATGTTGCATGCTGAACCTTCTGAGACAGCTTCTGAGCGCTGATTTGTGCATACTCTTTATATATTTCCTGAAAGGGAAATTGCAATGTATTAGAGTACCACATTATCTCACACAAAATTCATATCCTTGTTATCATCAAAACTAAGAATATTGATCAGAACAAATCTTGTTCTAACACTAAAGGCCAAATTAGATAAGGCTATGCAACCAAAAGTGACTTTTGCGGTTGATCCAAATAAGTTCAAAAGATCGTATACTCCTTTATATAGTAAATACACTTTTGTACTAAAAGTATCAACTAGCAAAACAACATACTCTCATCATATTACTTGTCACTATTGTTGCAAAAAGGGACATACAATTGAAAAATGCAAATTTAGGAGGATTTTAGTTCCTAAAGGAGTATTTCAATGGTTGCCTAAGTGCAACAATTTATGTACTCACCATCTAGGACCCAATGAAGATTGGGGACCTTCCACTCTAAATTAATTTTGTAGGAAAAGTGTCTTGACATTTCCGAAAGGTTGTGGTTCCTTGATAGCGGATGTTCAAGACACATGACGGGAGACATATCACTCTTTGTTGAGTTCCACGCAAAGTAAAAGGGGTATGTCACCTATGGAGACAATAATAGGGGAGCTATACTTGGTAAAGGAAGTGTAGGTAACCCTTCTACCACAACTATAACTGATGTGTTAGTAATAGAAAGTCTTAAACATAATCTCCTAAGTATTAGTCAATTGTGCAACAAAGACTTCAAAGTAATTCTGGCTACACAATAGAACATATTAAGAAAAGAGACATCATGTTAAATGGCACATAAGTAAACTACATTTATATGCTAAAACTTGGACGAAGGCATATTTTTTTAGTTACTCTCAATCTAGTAAGGCATATAGGCATATAGGTTCTCTAAATTTAGTTACTACTTATTGTTGAAGAGTCAGTTCATGTGTTCTTTGATGAATCTTATGCAAAATATGTCGAGAAAGGTATATCTTTTGAAAGTGTAGGTCCATCCACTGAAGATATTGTCAAAGATAAGGAAGACGAGAATGAAAATATTGTAAAGAAAGATGCTGAGAAAGAGAAAGATGAGTCTCATGATGAAAATGAAAAAGAGAGCATCTCAAACAATGAAGAACTTCCTAAGGCCTGGACAAATGTGAAAGACCATCCAATTGACAACATAATAGGGGACATCTCAAAGGGCGTTACAACATGCTCAAAGATAAGTAACTTCTGTCATCATTTTGCTTTCGTTTCACAAGTTGAGCCGAAAAACGCTAAGGACGCATTACTTGATGAGCTTTGGCTAATTGCCATGCAAGAAGAATTAAACCAATTTAAACGGAATGATGTTTGGGACTTAGTTCCTCATCCGGGAGATCATCAAGTAAACGGCACTAGATGGGTTTTTCGTAACAAACTTGATGAAAACGACATTATTACTAGAAACAAAGCTAGATTAGTTGCCCAAGGTTATAATCAAGAGGAAGGTATTGATTATGAAGAGACATACGCTCCTGTAGCACGTCTCGAAGCTATTCGCCTCTTACTTGCCTATGCTTGTTCAAAAGACTTCAAACTATTCCAAATGGATGTTAAAAGTGCCTTTCTAAATGGCTATATAAATGAAGAAGTCTATGTTGCTCAGCCACCCGGCTTTGAGAATTACATGTATCTAACTCATGTTTATAAGCTGAAACGTGCTCTTTACGGTCTTAAACAAGCCCCTCGGGCTTGGTACGAACGTTTGAGCAAATTTCTTCTTAGCCAAGGGTACTCTAGGGGTAAAGTTGATACTACTCTCTTTATTAAAAGAAAAGATAAAGATATACTCTTGGTTCAAGTTTAAGTAGATGATATTATATTTGGGTCGACTAATGCAAAACTTGTCAAAGAATTTTCTAAGCTTATGTAGAGTGAATTTGAGATGAGTCTCATGGGAGAGCTGAACTTCTTCCTTGGCCTACAAATAAAGCAACTTAATCATGGAACGTTCGTAAGTCAAACCAAGTATTGTACAGAGTTGCTTAAAAGGAGTTTTTGATCCATGGCAAACTCCACAAGCAAACAAGCAACAAGGCACATGCAAAAGAACTCAAGGAAAAGCAAGTTTGGCTATCCAAGACAAATCATGTCGACCTGCTCTGCATCTAGGTCGACTCAAAACAAGGAAAACAAGGAAGATTAAGAAATGCCACAGATAGGTCGACCTACTCACACTCCAGGTCGACCTAAAATGTTGAAATTTACACATGTCACTGTTAGGTCGACCTACCCACACTCCTAGGTCGACCTAAACTGAAGAAAAGTCACAAGAACGCATTTCAACTGACTTTAGGTCGACCTAAACCTTCAACAGGTCGACCTAACTGGAAACAACTGACTTTAGGTCGACCTAAACCTTCAACAGGTCAACCTAACTGACTTTAGGTCGACCTAAACCTTCAGCAGGTCAACCTAACAGACTTTAGGTCAACCTAACAGGTCAACCTAACTGGGAACAATTTCAACTCAATTAACTCTGCTTCTGTCAAGTCGACCTAAGCAATGCAACAGGTCAACCTATCTCCTCAAAAATGCCAAAATTGTAGGTTTGCTCTGCACTAACACACAAGCTCTAATATATATTATCTGAGGTCAAATATTGAGTAATCAACACCAACAACTGAAAGAGTAACAAAGGCTTCTCATCTTCGATCTTCGTCTCAACTCCAACACAATTACACACAATCATTCTTGCGTTGAGGGTTTGCGATCAAGATCGATAACGTCCATGGAACGGAATTGAAGATTCCTAGTGGGTGAAGATTTGTAGGGGTTTTGGTGAATAAAATCCGCGGGTTTTTTCCTCCAAGATAGGTGATTCTGTGGGGGTTTTTATCAAGAGTTTTCATCAAGGATCCATCTGAGTGTGAAGATTGAAGAACAAGGGTTCAAGACAATTCAAGACACTGCAGAAAAGGGATCAAGTGAAGCTCTTGGGATACCTTGATCTGGCTCAAGATTAAGGGGGAAGAAAATTCAAAGGATCGACAAATTTATTTTCTTTGTATAAACTGCTTTCAACATTAATGGAAGATTTCCCAATTTCAATTTGGAATTGGGGGCAAACGTAGTCGTAGCGAGGACGATCGACGAACTGCCTGAACAAATATCGTGTTCTTGTCGCTTTTATCTTTTCATTTACGTTTTGTTCAAATTTGGTTATAATTGCAAATTGATCAATAATTCAAGTGTTAAAATTGTGAATTAAGATTCTGCATAAACATCACAATTCACCACATCTTGAATCACCATTAATTTGAACATTATCACCAAGTGTTTGTCTTTTTGCTTCTCTCATTATCTCTGCATTGCAAAACAAAGTTTATCAAATTAGAAGTTAATCGTTTTTCTGCAGTAAAACATATTGATTCAATAACATATCAATTCATCATTAATCTCAAGTATCTTGTGGTTTTATCACATATACGACCTTTGCAATAGCGGTCCGGAATAGACGCAAGTCGATTCAGAACCGCTTTCGCTTTAGTTCGAAATAATTCCGAAAAACTCTGTGAGATCTATTCACAGCCCCTCTAGATCCTTAGGCCAGCGTCTAACAATTGTGACATGTCAGGTGATGTGACATATTAGGATGGGTCAAAATTAGGGTATGACACATATCTGTAACAACAAATTAGCTGCGATTAGAATCCCAAATCCAGTTGGGTATAGGTTATGGTTTAGATATAAATATAATTTTTTGTAACCTAGTTTGAAAACATTTCAAGATGTAGAACTCTAGGGTTTGTTAAGGTTGAATCTCCCGACCTGTGGGAAGATCACCATGTCTGTCTCGAAGCTGTGAAGTAAGAGATGTAGTGTCTACCTTGAAGCCTGTAGGTATGAGATGTATTTTTATTGGAGGAAGCTTTGAAGTAACTCTAAGTTATTATTCATAGTCAAGAGTCTTGGCTAGGTATTGTCATTGAAGTATGTCTTCCAACGCTATTTGTCTGTGTGATCAGAATGTTGGTGATTAGGTCATTGTTACAGATCCTAGGACTGGAAAACTGTACAACATCACCGCGGTGATTGGAAGTGGGATGGAGATATTCCATATCTAGAAAGGATCTAGGTAGAAGGTTCATTGGGTAGGGATTAAGTGAAGAGTTATAAACGGGGGAGTTTAGCTCTTAATTAATACTGCTGATAGTGGACTTCATTCCTGGCTTGGTATGCCCCCAGAGTAGGTTTTGTAGTCACCAAACTAGGTAAACAATTCTGGTGTTATTTATCTTTTAGCACAACATAAATATGTGTATATACTTTCCTAATGTTTCTTGACAGATCGGATGTCTCGGCATCTCTCAAGACATCTGGATCTACTCTTACCAGAATATCAAAAACAAAGGTGTTGGGACTTGTAACTCAAAGAGATGCCCATTGGAATTATTGAAAACAAATTTGGGACTTACATCTCATGGAGAGGCCCAAGAAGAACTGTTTATGAAAAACAGATGAAAGATGATTGGGACTTATAGCTCAAGAAGAAACCCAATGAAAGTGAATGAGGTTTGGGACTTACATCTCAAGGAGAGGTCCATGATTATTTGATTGAAAGAAAGTTTATAGGGTTTTTTTGTATGAAAATCCTAATTGTCTGCTTTAATCAAGATTTTTTTGTATAAAAAATAAGTTTTAATTGATAAAACCAAACTAAATCATGATAGACAAGTTTATTCACACTTAACTAAGGCTTAGATTATTAGGTTTTATTTATAAATAATATTTTTGTGATTTTTTTGTGTATGATCATAAAATTTGTGTGATAAATGAAGAGTGTGTGAAAAATCATTTGAAAATAATTAATTTTGATACGTTAATTAATTAAAAGAAGTTGTGAAAAAAATTGAAGAAAAATAGTGGTAAAAAAGAGGTTTTGGTCCCCAAAGAGATTTAACCCATGCCCTTATACTCACCACTCAAAACTCTTACCAACTGAGCTACCGCTGGGATTCTTAAACACACACATTCAACTAATAATATATGTAAAATTTTGGTTACAGCAGACTCAGATGTCATATATGGATGTCTTGACATTTGATCTAACATTATAAAAACAGACAAGGTAGGAACACAAATAACAGTGCAGGAAAGAAATAAAAACACAACAGAATTGTTCACCCAGTTCGGTTCAACCAACCTACTATGGGGGCTACACAGCCAAGGATGAAGTCCACTATTAGCAGTATCAATTCAAATCTAAACTCCCTCGTTTACAACTTCTCACTTAATCACTACCCAATTACCCTTCTACCTAGGTTCTCCCTAGATATGAGAAACCACTCTCACTCCAAATCATCACAATGATGTCTAGCAGTCAACACCTCAGCCACTGCATCAACAGCTCTTCACCAACATTCTAAGTACACAAACAAACATAACTTGGAGTTACTTACAAGCATTCTCCAAGAACAAAACTGCATTCATTACTTCACAGCTTCTAAGTGAGTAAGATAAACCTCTTGCTATAGGCTTCGAGACACAAATCAGTGACCATTCCACATTCCGGGTGGTTCACTTACACGACAAACCTTAATGATTACATCTTTCTTAAACTCGGATTGTCTCTCAAAACATGGTGACCTTCCCACAATTCGGGAGCTTCACTCTACAGACTCAGCTCTTAAAAACTACATTATTAAAATTATGGCTAGTACTATTTAGGTTACAAAAATTCTATTTATAACTTATTCCTAACTGGACTTGGGTCTTCAAATCGTAACAAACTGACATAACAAATTGTTGCTAAAATTGCTCCACAAATATCTCCATAAAATATGCTACAAGTAACAACAATAAGTTGTTACACTTTTGCAACAGATTTTCCTATAAAATCTTTCAATATTTAGCTTCCTAAATGTTCTCCTTGATCTCCTTAGATATAGATCCACATAAGATTCAATGTTTTAGGAATATTCAGTTTCTGTTATAACGGAATCCAAACTATCAGCTCAAATACAATATCACGACATCTTCTTTGACATGTTGTTCCAGATGATGAAACATTTCAACATAACATGTTTCTCCATTAAATAGAACTTCTACATGCTTTCTCTCACAGGTTATAATTATATTTATCCTATTGCTGATAAATTAGTTTTACCAAACATAAAGCCAATCCAAAAAAGCACTAACAATCCCCCCCCTTTGGCTTATTTTGGCTAAAACTAATTTACATAACCTTTGTATTACAGAAGCATAAAAAATACAAGGGTTTAACCATTACAATTCAGTAGCAGTAATTTAGGAGTCTTCAGTAGTCACTGTTTATGATATTTCAAACTTTACCAGTGACAGTCTTCAGTCTTCTTTTATGATGTTGAATTATCATACTAGGACTTCTTTCTGGAAGGTCCAACTCCAATGTTCTCTCTCTCCCTCTCTCTCTCTCTCTCTCTCTCTCTCTCTCTCTCTTAAGGATCTCACAGATCACACAAAGTTTCTCCCCCTTAAAAGTTGCTCTTCAGAGATAACATGACATAACCACTTCTCCCCCTTTTTAGCCATAATAAGACAAAGGCTTTGTTGAAGGAGAACTCACTATAAGATAGGAAACATAACATCACAGATATCATCTTCATAGAGAAGGAGAAAACTGAGGCCATGATGCACATGAGAAAGAAAATACTATATGCTCCCCCTCAAACTGAGAACTGTGCTACGACACAAATTGACACAACATCCTCTTTTAGAGCATAAGAGGATACTCACTAACAGAAATTTAAACACTTGGATTATCCATTTATAGACATAGAGAACCAGACCTCTATATTGGATAATTCAGAACACAAGACAATCAGTGTTCATGACTATAGAATGATTCAATAACTTGCATTATCCATAGAGACAACAGACCTCTATAGAATGACTTAGAACACAAGAAACAATTTGTGTTCATGACTCGAAACAAGACTCTCAAATTAAAAAAAGTATCTTTACAAAACAACTGCAAAGAATGACCTTAGGTTTAAAAATGTCTGAACACTACCCTTATACCATATGCTTGTCACAATTTGAAAAACATATCCTAGACTCTAGACTTTACTCATATCCGAAAGAAGGAAATAAGAGACTCAAACAAAGAAAAAAATGAAAAGGAAAAGTCTCTAGAAACCTGAGCAATTTAAATAACATACCTAGACTTTAACAAATTTCTTGATCAAGAGATGTTATTTGAGAAAGAACTGCATCAGGAGGACTTGTGCAATGGTTGTAACATGCACTATATCAGAACAAGTGATATACACCATCAATACATGTTTTTAGATGATAATACAAAGAATGATCCTTGTTGGTTTTCAAGGATAAAACATGTCTTGAGTTATGTTCTGACATCTTGTATGACATTGTTCTTCTTGCTTAGAGATTAGTCTTTGAGAGACTTTCCATTTGATTAGAAGCAGAATAACATTGTCCTTGTTGATCTTCATACTCTCTTACTCCCCCTGAGATTTACAAATTTAGGACATCTTTGATGTTTGTCCTTGAAGTACCCTTCATTTGTAATTTTTCACAGTTTCCAAATTTAGAATCTTCAGTTTGCTTGCTACACAAGATTCAGATTGCCACACTCTGAAACTTGATGTAGAAGAAACTAAAATTGTATAACCATAAGTCAATCTTCAGCCGATAAGTCTGAACCTTATCTCTATGGTTTCTTCAACAATAGTGATGATGTATTTTCATGTAGAGCTTTTTCTTCATCACATACTTCTTCTCTTCACACAGTTATTGCAAATATCCAGCTCCCATCAAGATATTTAACAGTATCAGTATGCTTCACCAGATACCATTGCCAAACTTCCTAAACTTGTGAAGATAACAGTGATTATTAACATTTAGTTCACACTAGTCCTTGAATTCTTCATACAAATACTCAGCTCCCGACAGAGTATAAGAATCTTGCATTGAGGCTGCACATTTAATAAGTACTAAGTCTCCTGTCAAAGTACTCATTAGTTACTCAGTAAGATTGAGTACTCACACTGGTTTATCTTGATTGATTTCTTCTTCACAGTCTTATATTCAAGTTCTACACCTAATAAGTACTAAGTCTCCCATCAAAGTACTTATTAGTTAGTCAGTTAAAATTTACTACTCACACTAGAATATTCTGACTGATCACCTCCTTGCTTACCCTTGGCAATAAACACCAAAAAAAATTGAAGACCTTGAGATGATGTTGTAACATCTGATATGACATGATCCTTCATGGTTCTTGGTTAACATCTCTAACATATAATTCATAGCACTTGGGGTGGAAACAATAGAGTGTAATTATCAATAACATCCAGACATATCAAGGAATAGAATAGCCAGCATAAGCTTTTCTTCAGACTTTCATTCTGATTTTGAGATGATGGATGCCATAGTCTGTACCTATAGAGGAGATTCCCTCATTTAGGTTTCTGGAACAGACTCAGTTATGGCTGTCATACCTTAATTTTTACCCCCTGAGATGTCACACCTCCAAATACCTTATCAAACTCAAGACAAGTACTCAGAGCAGTCACTTGTTTGTCTGATACCCAATCGAGGGTGCTCAAGGACAAAGGAGTTCAGGAAAAGGATCAATCAATATGAGAATAACCTCTAATACAATCATAGGATTAAAATGATTCATTTATTCACCTATGTTGATTAGACAACAGTCATCAGGGCTCGGGTTTGCTCAGCTAGGCTTTTTAACCCATCAAGGACTAAAATCAGGGACCACATTTGGGAAACCCTAAAAAGCCACAGGGCATCACTCAAAGGCTTCAATCATCTTCAAAATATCCATATGACAATATCCATAGGGCATTACACTTCAATTCAAGATCTACAGTCATCAATTTCACCTGGTCGACAATTAGGGTTTCAGACCTAATTCACTAGCATAGTTGACTTTTAATCAGGACATGGATCCAAAACTCAAAGCATGACTCAAAAACTTCTATTACCTCAATATAATCCATTTACATCACTCATTTGAGAAGGAGAGTTTGATTCATCACAAAAGTCCAAGATTTCACTTCATTTGGAAAAAGTCAACTATACAAGATCTCCTTTGACTTTTAGGATTTTTGGTCAAACCATGACTTTTAAGGATCAATATCATCAATATATGATTAATGGCGTCATTTGGAAAAATAAATTCAATAAAATTCATCAAGGATCAAAAAGTCAGGAATTAGGGTTTTTAAGGGTACTTTGGGAACTCAATTTTTCTTACACGCTCAAAAAACTCCCAAAATGAAAGTTGTAGATCTTGAAAAATAAAACAACATCTTACAATGCAACTTATTTCAAGAAATCAATCATTTAAGATATTTGGGATTTGGAAGTTATAGGTTATAAAAACTTAGAAAAAATTCTAAGTGTTTTTAACCTAGTTTTCTTCCAACTTTAGGCCTATTTTTCACAAATTTTCCAAATGATTATGAAGAAACCCCAAACTAATGAATTGAAGTAGATGTTTAGGGCTTTCCAAATTATGCTCAACCTTCTCCAAATTCATTATGAACTAGGAGTTATGCTTGTTCAAAGTTGGCCTCATGAAAGAAAATTATAGGTCATGTACAAATTGAAACTTTACAAATTTATGCAAATGGCTTTAATAATTGATGCTATATGACCCATAAGACATCAGTAGAGATTCCATACATTCATTCTCACCATGGCATGAGGTGAATCACCAAAACAACATGTGATTATGTAATGATTATATTTGGGAAATTTATGGCCAAGTGGTGAATCACCAAAGGAATCTCTTTCCAACCAATTGGAGCTCATTTCTGCATCAGAATTGTCCCCTAAGATCAAGCAAAACTGATGGCTAGGGAGTGGTATCAAAGAGCTCATCATTACACTTGGGATATTCTTTGAATTTCTTCATAACCAAGAAACCAAAATGACTTCATTAAGCAAGCTCACTCTTCCAATTTGTACTAAGCACTTTGCCTATAAATAGAAGTGTCTTCCTCAGTAATAAAGACACCAAAGCAACCATAATTTCTTGCTTTCTTCATTTCTCCCTCTTGCTTATAATTTTCAAAAGTTCTTTGGCAAGAAGAATCGAATTCTTCAAACTAGAGCTTCTCTTTTGAAAGTAAGCCTTCTAACATCATAAGGAGGTTCATTGGAGTTTATCCAAACATCTGGATCACTTCTGTAAGTGGGGGAATACCATTGTTGCTTTCATTTTGAGGCTCGTGCAGTTGGAGGTCCATAGAGCAATTTAGAAGGTGTCAAGCAAGTCCAAGCATTCAAACACATTCCTTAGGGTGTAGTGAAGCTATCCAGATGGTCGTAGCTCATCTGTAGGTGCAGATTCATCAACCTCCATGTTCACTTGAAGCTCAAGCAAGAGGGGTCGAATAGAACAATTCAGAGGTTCTTAAAGTAATTGAAGTGCCCAGATAGCATCAACAAGGTCCCAGGAAGCTTTTGTGATCATCCATTCAAAGCCAGAAGTTTTCCATCATTCACACGACCTCCATTTTCAGAGGTAAGTTTTCAAACTCCATCTCTTTAATTCAAGTACTCTTTTTGTGAAAACTCGATACCATTTCATTCAGCATCATCATAGGATTAAAAACCCTTTATCCCCATCCATTTATCTTTCAGTATGATCATTTAATTTGATTTTTAAGTTTTAGGGTTCTTCACGTTTTTCAGTCAATTCATTAGATGTAGTTAATATAAATCTGTGTTAGTTACATATTCAGAATCGTGAGTGAATTTAGAACAAGTTTCATGTTTACACCTTGGCCATTGGTTGAGATTTGAGAGAATCAGAATTTCAAAAAAAATTGGAGCTTGAGGTTGAAGACGAAGATGGAGGGTGGCGCCTTTTTTCAAATCTAAGGGCAAAGTTTATTTTATTTTGAATGGTATGCGTTTTACAAACAAATTCATCGTTTGCCCTAGTGGCCTCACATGCGCTCTTAGTCTCCTCATGCCCATAGTCTGGGGTTCGAATCCCCCTCGCCCCATACTTTTTTATCTTTTTATTTTTTTCATAATTTCCCACTTGTTTTGAAAATAAAACTAACTGCGCGCGTGTTATTGTCACCAACTGGTGTCTGGCCTAGTGGTATTATTTTGAGTGTGTGACTATGAGGGCGTGGGTTCAAACCCTCCAAGGGCCAAAACTATTTTTTTAACACCCATTTTCTTTCTTTTTTTTACAAACTTCACACAATTAATTCACCCATCAAATTAAATCATTTTCTCTTGATTTTTCACACACTTCTCATTTAATATATCTATTTTGAGAATATACTAAAAAATCATAAAAAATATATTATTTTAATATGTTTTAATTAGGTTTAAAATCACATATTTTATGTATGTTTTAATACCTTAAAAAATATAATTTTAACTTGATTTTCAAAACCTAATCTCCTGTAAATATTTTTGAGTTAAAACCCTAATCATTTAGGTCTTAATTGGGTATAGACTTTGTCATTACCCTAATTAAGTTGACTGTTGTCAATAATTTAAACTGTTTTCAAATCTCTGATTAACTAGACGATCGAGGTTTTCAGACAACAAAACCTTGTATCATTGCAAATCATTTTCAACTGTTTCTCATAAACAATAAATCTTTTCTTTGGGCCTTTAATAGAGTGTAAATCCCAACCCTTTTTCATTTTATTTTCAAATACAGACAATAAAACTATTTTAACAACAGTATATCATTTTCAAACAACTGTTTCTCATGAACAGTAAATAAATCTTTTGGGCCTCTAATAGAGTGTAAGTCCCAACACCTTTTTCTTTTCTTAGTTTGTTTTCAAAAACTGTATTTACAAAAATCGTCTTTCTGTTTTCAAAACATTCTTATGGTATTTGAAGGGCATTATTCCCGGTGAAACTCTTCAGATACCTAGGTGACCTTTATCCATCTTCACTTCTACTGTTTTCAAAAACCTTTAACTGTTTATCATAAATATTCAACTGTTATCAATAAAAAAACAAAAATTGTTGTTAAGGCTTTTTACATACATCTTCAAAGGCCTCCACTCCATCCAGGTTAGGCTTTACAAGCTTTCAATTTACAGTCTTTATTTAAAATTACTGTCAAATATAAACTGTTTATATTTTGTTTAGAACTACGTCTGAGTATAAACCCTAGGACAGTTAAACTATATATATATATATATATATATATATATATATATATATATATATATATATATATATATATATATATATATATATATATATATATATATATATATATATATATATATATATATTATAGGACTATGGCCTAGGATTGAGAATGTCTTCCCGGTGAAGGCTCTTTCCTAATTAGAGATCTTTAGTTCAAACCCTCAAGATGAATTATTCCCGGTGAAACATCTTGAAAAAGCCTTAGAACCCAAAATAGGATACATCCACCCAAGAGGAATTATTCCCGGTGAAACCTCTTACCCATTTGCTTAGAGCCAAAATAAGTTCAAAACCACATAGCTTTCTCTTGTGCTATAACAAGGACCCTCGATTAGCCTCCTCTTGGGCTTTGTATAAGGACCCACATGCTTCTTAAAAGCATTCCCAGATTCCTCTTGAGCTTCTATACAAGGACCCATCAGGTTTCTTATAAACATAGGAACAGGTCTTTAGTCACCTTTTAGCCTATCCTGGTGAGTTTCTTCCATTCTTTAAGCCAAACTTTAAACAAGCTAAGAATGTCTCAATCTCACATTGAGTACACCTTTTGGAATGATAGACATGGACAGTCTCTGTCACCCTTATCTTCATTAATCTTCCTTAGCAGAGTCTAGGATCCATAGTTGTCTATCCTTAGTCAGTGTTAGCCTTAATCTTGGGCTTTAAACAAGAAGTCTCAACTAGATAATATTTTTGCCATAAAAAAATACCCTGGAAAGGGTCAGCCTCCAAAATCAATCCTTCAAAGTCATAATTCCCTGGAAAGGGTTAGCTTCCAAAAAATTCAACTTTTAAAAGATAAATCTCACTTAAAGTCAACCTCAGCCAATAAAGGTCAAGTCCTCAGTAGAGTCTACTTTAGGTCAATCATTCAAATAAATCCCCCAGTAAAGTCAATCTTCCAACCTGGGTCTTTCATTCAACAAAAGCACATACTCCTCTTAGAGTCAAAACCCTATTCATAGATATTCCCTTAGAAAGTCAGCCACAACCTTGGGCTTTGTACAAGGCAGATAATAGAGTCTCCCCAGTGAGTCCTCCATCATCAAGTAGCCACAACCTTGGGCTTTGTACAAGGCATATAAACCATATTTCCTGTATCAAAGATTCCGAACCTCTAGGATCTTTTCCCCATAGAGTCATCCATACTCAGTTTCCTCAACAGCCAGCCACAACCTTGGGCTTCATACAAGGCAGAAAATAATGACTTCCCTAGCTAGAGTCCGCCACAACCTTGGGCTTTGTACAAGGCTGAAAACAATGTTTCCCATATTCAGAGTCATATATATATATATTCCCCAATTAAGAGTTAGCCACAATTTTGGGCTTTGTACAGAGCACCAAATAAAAATCCATCAAAATAAACACTCTCCAACTAGAGTCAGCCTCAATTCTAGGCTTTGTACAGAACACAATACCTTAGTTTAAGTTAACTATCAGCGGAGTCATCTCCCAGAGTCAATAAAAACAATCAAAAAGCCTCAAGCTTGGGCCTCATACAAGCCAGCTAAAAATCAAATCTTTCAAACAGTAGGTAGACATAGCTTATCTCTATAGAAAGATATTTCTCCTATCTCACCACATTCAAACAAACAATCATTTCAAACATTCTCCCATTTAGGACTCGTGAAAGGCATGCTCTGGCTACATCCCAAACTTGTACAACTTTCCCTAATTTGGTCGAGAATCTTTCATTCAAGAGGCATGTGGCTGTCGTACTTGATCAACCAAGTAGACTCCCTTTCTTAATGAAACATTTGTAGCTTTTCTGTCACTTTTTTTAATCTTTGTGGAGGAATAGTAGAAATACCTCTCTGTAAAGATGATTTCATGTCTCTTTACTGTAAACAGAGATTTAATTCCAGCTTCAACCTTGAGCTTCAAGCAAGGCACCCAAAACAATTAATTTCCCTAATTAGTTCTCCGAACTACAAAAAGCTCTGACTTCCATTAGGGATATGTAGGCATGAGGTTCACAAGGAATCTCAGCGAGCTAATAAAATACCAAAAACAGTCAGTCAGTTTGTCTTTCTTTTAAATCAATTCAATTCTCTCTCCTAACACAAAGGAGAAACTTTCCCAATCATAAGCAACAAACACAAACACATAGACACAGAGAAGGTTCCCGTAGAGTACTACGGATATGTAGGGTGCTTAAACTCTTCCCTATGTATAACCGACCTCCCGGACTCCAGAATTTCTAGTCTAGGTGAATCCCCACACTTAGCAAACTCCTAGGGTTTATTTGAGATCTTTTTCCCCTTTCCTACTTGTAGGATAATTAAAAAGTTCGTGTGATATCATAGGAAGAACTGAAACAAAATTCATCTCGCCACGGGCGCATTCTCCTTCCAAATTTCGTGTGAAGGGTCTAGCGTGCCGTCCTCCCAAGTGAAACTGGGAGGTAAAGAAAATGACACCACAATGGCATGACACTGAATTTGTCAGATTCTTCTGAGCCATCTGACTTCCTTGATTCTAAATAACACTACCCTTTCTAGATAACAACTAGGGTAGTCAACATTTGTGACCATATTTCATTGTGGTTGAGACACAGTATTCAGCTCCAACAACTACTCTATGGTTATGGATGAAAATCCACATATCTGGTTCCTTTGATCAGAAGAAACTACCAGATATAAGCTCATCTTGATTTCTCATAAAGATCTTATAGAGAAAACCTGTATGAATCCTTTGTTAGACGCTGGCCTAAGGATCTAGAGGGGGGTGAATAGATCTCACAGAGTTTTTCGGAATTATTTCAAACTAAAGCGAAAGCGGTTCTGAATCGACTTGCGTCTATTCTGGACCGTTATTGCAAGGGTCGTATATGTGACAAAAAACCACAAGATAATTGAGATTAACGATGAAATGATATGTTATCGAATCAATACGTTTCACAACAGAAAATCGATTAACTTCTAAATTGATAAACTTGGGTTTGCAATGCAGTGATAATGGACGAAGCAAAAAGACAAACACTTGGTGATAATGTTCAAATTGATGGTGATTCAAGATGTGGTGAATTGTGATGTTTATGCAGAATCTTAATTCACAATTTTAACACTTGAATCGTTAATCAATTTGCAATTATGACCAAATATGAACAGAACGTAAATGAAAAGATAAAAGCGACAAGAACACGATATTTGTTCAGGCAGTTCGTCGATCATCCTCGCTACGACTACGTCTGCCCCCAATTCCAAATTGAAATTGGAAAATCTTCCATTAATGTTGAAAGCAGTTTATACAAAGAAGAAAGCAAAGCGATAAACAATAAACCAAATTTGTCGATCCTTTGAATCTTCTTCCCCCTTAATTTTGAGCCAGATCAAGGTGTCCCAAGAGCTTCACTTGATCCCTTTTCTGCAGTGTCTTGAATTGCCTTGAACCCTTGTTCTTCAATCTTCACACTCAGATGGATCCTTGATGAAACCTCTTGATAAAAACCCCCAAGATTCACCTATCTTGGAGGACAAAACCCTCGGATTTTATTCACCAAAAACCCCACAAATCTTCACCTACTAGGAATCTTCAATTCCGTTCCATGGACGTTATCGATCTCGAATGCTAACCCTCAACGCAAGAATGATTGTGTGTAATTGTGTTGGAGTCGTGTCGATGATCGAAGATGAGAAGCCTTTGTGTATATTTCAGTTGTTGGTGTTGGGAACTGCAATAATGAACCTTGGACAATATATATGAGAGCTTATCAGTTGGAGCAAAGAAAACCAGAAATTTTGGCATTTTTGATCAAATAGGTCGACCTCTTGTAATGCTTAGGTCGACCTAACAGAGCTGCATCTGCTTTGAATAACATTTGTTCCCAGTTAGGTCGACCTGTTAAAGAAGTAGGTCGACCAGAATCCTCTTAGATACGTTTTGGGGACCTTTCCTCAGTTTAGGTCGACCTAGTTGTTGTGTAGGTCGACCTAGCAGAATGATATGTAAATTTCTCCACTTTAGGTCGACCTGGGTTGGGAGTAGGTCGACCTGACTGCTATTTTTCTGAGTTCCTCTTGTTTTACTTGTATTGAGTCGACCTATATGCATAGTAGGTCGACCTGCTCTGTCATGAGTGACCAATGCTTGCTTTTCTTTGAGTTCTTCTACTTGTGCCTTGTTGCTTGTATGCTTGTGGAGTTTGCCATGAATCAAAAACATCTTTGTGAGTGTGATCTTGTATTCACATCCTTTTACTTGTATTGAGCTTAACTTCCATACTCCCATAAGCTTATGTCAGAAATAAACTGACATATGGAGTAAAGGAATTAGTTGATCATGTCCTCATCAACCATCACAAAGCAGATGTCTCGTCTTCCAGATTAGGAGTAGGTTCCAAACAAATGTACTCACACTACATTAGTTTAGTACCAGAACATCAGTTCTTCAATGGTAGCGGCATACCAGTAATAATGTCTCAACATCCAGTAGGAAATTTGTTCCTCCTTCTAGGGACACTCCAGCCTTGAAACTCTTCAAGGTTCACACTTGCAGATGATAATGAATATCATTGATTAGTTGACATTCATCAGCTCTAATAAACCATGTCATTATGAATGGACTTGAGAGATTACTCCAGTATCTTAGACACTTTAATTATAGTTGTAAGGTTCTGCCATACATTCTGTTAAATACCCTAGGATTCTCCTTTAATATAGGGTTTGTATCAGAGGCTAAGCAGCGGAAAATAGTCATTCTTCAACTGAATTTACAATGCTTACTCCATACTTCAATTGTAAGCATAACACGTAGGGATTTAAAACAGATTATCCCTATGAGAAGCTTGTTCCTCCATTAAGCTACATTATAGACCCTACTCCAAACATCAAATCCTGATCATAAACCTTAATTACAAAGGTTACCTTATCAGAGTCTTTACTCCCGCATGAAGCTTTTGATAATACTCTCCTCTATGTATAATGATTGAACAATACAATCCAAAATCCTCACTCCCACATGAAGTTTCTGAATTTAATCTTTTTGTCCAAGCATCATTGTCTTTCATCAAGAAGGTACAACAGCTCTGGTCAGGTTGGTCTATTCTTCCACAAATAGGTTCATCCTCCACTTCAAGGGACCATACAATATGAACATTCCTTGTTTAAACAATATTCTACCTTATATACAACCAAAAAGTATCCCCCATGGATCTCATCCAGAAACACACAGGATGCCTGCTCTGATACCAATTGAAATTCTGGTTACAACAGACTCGTATGTCATATATGGATGTCTGGACATCTGATCTGACATTATAAAAACAGACAAGGTAGAAACACAAATAACAGTGCATAAAAGTAATAAAAACACAATAGAATTGTTCACCCAGTTCTGTTCAACCAACCTACTCTGAGGGCTACCAAGCCAGTGATGAAGTCCACTATTAGCAGTATCAATTCAAAGCTAAACTCCCCTATTTACAACATCTCACTTAATCACTACCCAATAACCCTTCTACCTAGGTTCTTCCTAGATATGAGAAACCACTCTCACTCCCAATCATCACAATGATGTCTAGCAGTCAATACCTCAGCCACTGCATCAACAACTTTTCACCAACATTCTAAATACACAGACAAACATAACTTGGAGTTACTTACAAGATTTTTCCAAGAACCAAACTGTACTTATTGCTTCACAGCTTCTGAGTGACTAAAACAAACCTCTTGCCTACAGGCTTCGAGGCACAAATCAGTAACCATCCCACAATCCGGGTGGTTCACTTACATGACTAACCTTACTGATTACATCTTTCTTAAACTCGGATTGCCTCTCAAAACATGGTGACCTTCCCATAATTTGGGAGGTTCACTCTACAGACCCAGCTCTTAAAAACTACATTATTAAAATTATAGCTAGTACTAAACTTAAGTTACAAAGCTTCTATTTATAACCTATTCCCAACTGGACTTGGGCCTTCAAATCGTAACAAACTGACATAACAATTTGGGAGGTTCACTCTACAGAATCATCTCTTAAAAACTACATTATTAAAATTACGGCTAGTACAAAACTTAGGTTAAAAAGCTTCTATTTATAACCTATTCCCAACTGGACTTGGGCCTTCAAATCGTAACAAACTGACATAAAAAACTGTTGCTAAAATTGCTCCATAATATAAGCTTCAAGATATTCTCCACAAATATCTCCATAAAATATGCTCCAATTAACAACAATAAGTTGTTACACTTTTGCAACAGATTCTCCTATAAAATATTTCCACATTTAGTTTCCTATATGTTCTCCTTGATCTCCTTAGGTATAGCTCCACATAGGATTCAATGTTTTAGGAATATTCTGTTTCTATTATAATAGAATCCAAAATGTCAACTCAAATAAGATGTCACGGCATCTTCTTCGACATGTTGTTTCAGATGTTGAAACATTTCAACATAACATGTTTCTCCATTAAATAGAACTTCCACGTGCTTTCTCTTACAAGTTATAATTCTATTTATCCTATTGCTGATAAATTAGTTTTACCAAACATAAAGTCAACCCTCAAAAGCACTAACCATATGAAAATGAATATTTTCCCATAAATTTGAAAACCTTTGCGCCACCTTCTTCATCTTCAACCTCAAACTTTTGAATTTTTTAATTTATAACTTCCTCATTTCTCAACCAAATGGGATGATACAAACATGAATTTCACTCATTTTTTCACAAGAACACGATTGTGATCTTTAATTTTATTTATTTTAAGTATTTTTTAAGATTGTGCACATGAACATGAAGAACCCTAAAACTAAAATTTTAATATGAAATTATGTATGTGTATGGTTTAATTCAATTGATTGAGGGTAAACGTTCCTTATGAGTGCAAAAACATGATGGTAAATCATTTGAACATTTGAAATGCATGGATCATTGAGTTCAAAGTTTGAGGCTTACCATCAAAGTGAGAAATCATATTCTAAGTTTGAGGTGTTACAAATATTATGTGATGATCTGGATAGCTCCTATGATGATATTAGAAGGTGTTTGGATACTCAATTTGGTTTGAAACCTTCTGGATAGCTCTATCTGATCTGAACTACATAAGCATCAAGTTGAAGATGGAGATGGTGATCTTGGTGTTTCAGAACCCTGAAAAGGACTTGGATCACTTCCACATGATGTGTATGAAGTGTGTGAATGCTCACTTTCAAGGGACAATATCTGGTTTGAAGAAATCACTTCTTCATGCCATGAGAAACTTGAAAACATGAGAAAAGAGGGAAAATTTGAGAAAGAAATAATTGAGGTTGCTTTGGTGTGATTTTGAATGAAGATGAGCTCTCTATATATAGGAAAATGAGATGAGATAGTCTTGAGAGCAATGAGCTTGAGTTTGAATAATTTAGTGTGTAAGTTATGGAATATTCCATTTATGCAATGATGAGTTTTTGGCCATGTTGGAATCCATTCCTCTAGCTCCTCATTTCTCTAACTATGAGTTTTATTCTGATTTTATGAAGTGATCAAATTGCCAATTCGGAGATAAACTTGATGAATCATCATTTGCTAATGATTTCAAAAAAGCAATCATTACTTTTTCACATGGCAAGTGAAAAAAATGGTACTTTGATATTCTCTTGTAATGATTCAAAACTATACCACCTTCCCTTGGTTGATGACAATGCATAAACATGTGCATAATTGATGAAGAACTTGTGAAAAATTGATTATGAGCAAAACTAGTTATGCATGAAACTAGTTTCATGGAGACTTCTTTGAAAATCCATAACTTCTTGCTCAAGTAAAATCAAATCATGTTCTAAGACTTTTTAGAAAGCTTATATGATGTACTTCAATTCCCCTATTGATTTGTTGAAATAATTCTTCTTGGATCAATGTGAAAAAAGGGCTTGGAAGTTGGTGAAAAAGTTGATAAAAAAGACTTAGAAAACTTTTCTAAGTGTCGGAAGAAACTTCATGAGCCCATATCTCTCAAATGACTGATTTTTTGGGAAAACGTTATTTGTGGATAAGTTGTAGATTTTGACTTTTTCTTCAAGATAGGATTTGGTTGAGAAAAATTGGCCAAGGGATGAGAAAGTTATAAATTTTCAAAGTTTGAATGTGATTTCTTTACTTAAAAAGTCAAAATCCTAATGGTTGACTTTTTGAATCTTGATTGATTTTCTTGATTTATCTAGATAAAATGGATTCAATAATAATATGTTGATGATTTTGATCCTTAGAAGTCCATAGTTGACCAAATTTCTCAAAAGTCAAAGGTGATCTCAAACAGTTGACTTTTTCCACATGACTTATAATCTTTTGAGTTTCCAATGAGGCAAGCTCTCTTAACCAAATGAGTGATATGAGTGACTAATTATGATTATTGAAGACCATTGAATCATGATTTGGGTCATGGAGTCATTTCTTAAATGAAAGTCAACTTCCCATGTGAATTAGGTCAAAACCCTAATTGTGGACCAGATGAATTTGGGAGTTATTGATCTTGAATTGAAGCATATCTTGGTTTAAATATTAATGAGGGAATCATATGAAGATACTTAAGTTTTTTTAATCATGTTTTGAAGCTTTAATTTCTTCCCATGTGAAAATCTATATTTCAGTCCCCTGATGAATCCAAAACCCTAATATGGTGCTCTTGATGAACTTAAGGCTTGATGCCTTGGGATTGGAGATCATATGTAGATTAATTAAGCATATTGAACTTTATTATTATGTTGAGGATAATTTCGATCATTAATTGATCCTTTGCCTAAATTTTCTGGCTTGATACCCTAATCTGAGGACTTGGTGAACAAGGGACTACTCTGGGTATCTGTTTTGAGTTGATGAAGCATGTGAGATGCTATATGATGTGACATCTTAGGGGGGGTCAAAAAATTGGGTAGGATAGATGCCTCTATTTAAGTTTCTTCTATTTGGATGGACGAAGATTAACATATTGGTCTCTATTGACTGGGAGAGACTTAAATACAAAAGAATGCCCAATTATGGAAGCTCTACTGGGATGTCGCAGTGATGATGGTGTGATGCAGAGCCTGAAGTCTGCATATAATGTTATGATGAAAGGTTGATTTGTTGTGAATTGCATAACTATATCTCGGCATTGTATTCTGTGAGGATAAAAAGACAACTCTCTTGAGAATATGCTTTTGTAACTTCTGGTAATTGAATGACAATGCGGAGTATGCTTGCTCATCTTCTTTGACTAAGTAATCTAACTTATAAAGGGCAAAATAAAAACCTCCCTCATTTCCGATTTCCTATACGTGAAACTGGTCTCGGTCTTCTTTTGAACAAACCTCCCTCGTTTCGGATTTCCAATCGCGAAACTGGTCTCAGTTTTCTTGAAATAAACCTCCCCTCATTTTGGATTTCCTATCGCGAAACTGATCTCAGTTTTTAGAAATAAGCCTCCCCTCATTTTGGATTTCCAATCACAAAACTGATCTCAGTTTTCTTCTGAATAAACTTCCCCTCGTTTCACATTTCCAATCGTGAAACTGGTCTCAGTTTCTTCTTATCAAGTATTCCACCTAAATGTTTTATGTACCAGGCTAGCTCAGGAGAAAAGGATACTACTAAAGTTGATAATTATGTCGGGAGTCAACAAATCAACAACTTGGTCCTCACTTCTATAATATCTCAATCTTAACTTGCCTTCACTAACAAGCACCCTCAAGTAGTGAAACCTCATCTCAATGTACTTGCTCCTCCCATGTGCAATTGGATTTTTAGCAAGATTAATGGCTAAAACATTATCAACCAATATATTCATTAGCCATATGGCTTGGCACGCACATAACAAAGTGACAATATGCTCTTCCTCACAATACAATAGTGAAATTACATGTTCCTTCTTCGAATACCATGAGATTGGTGCTCCACCGAACATAAATATATATCCAGCGGTAGACTTGTGATCATATTTATCTCCTTACCAATTAGAATTGGTAAAATCGAGCAAACTGCATTTTCTACCCATATTCGGTGTGGGAAAGAGAATTTTGAAACCAATAGATCCTTTGATGTATCTTAGTATTCATTTGACTACTTTCGAATGCGACACCTTCAGTCTCTCCATGAATCTACTCGCAATGCCGACACTAAACTCCAAATATGGCCGCGTAATTCACAAGTAACGTAATGATCCAATCAATGTTCTATATTGAGTAGGATCTATGTTCTGCTTCTCTTCATTCTCGGACAGCTGTAACATTTGTTTTGCTTGTGTAATGGAAGCATTACAATGCTCCATATCACATTTCTTCAATATCTCAAGTGAATATCTCATTTGATGGATAAGCAATCCCCTTTAGGATTGTGGAACTCTATGCCTATGAAGTATGTCATGATACCAAGGTCGCTCATCTTAAATTCTTTTATAAGATCACTCTTAAAATTAGAAATACTCATCTCGTTGTTGCTCTTGATCAACAAGTCGTCAACAATAAATAAAGAATGATCACACCTTCACTTGCATTCGTCTTCACATAAACTCCATGCTCGGACACACATTTCTTGAATCAACCTTAACTAAGAAACCATCTATCCTTTTGTTCCAAGCTCTCGAAGCTTGCTTCAAACCATAAAGCTATTTTCTAACTTGTAAAATCTTCCTTCTTAGTACTTCACAATAAAACCAAGGGGTTGTTCCACATGCACTTCTTCTTCGAGTGGACCGTTCAAAAACGAGGACTTCACATCCATTTGATGGAAAGATCAATTGTTGCTATTCGTAATACCAACAACTAACCTATGGTTTGGATCCTAGAAACTAATTCAAATACCTCATTAAAGTCTATACCCTCTCTTTGCAAGAATCCCTTTGCAACTAATCGAGCCTTATGCTTGATTATTTCACCTTTGGGATTTGCCTTCACCTTATAGACTCATCTTATACTAATCACACAACGAATGTTTCTTCTTACTGAGTTCAGATTGGGCCATGAGTGCAAAATGGATGAAATCACCATCATCATTGATTTCGTGTTCGCAGAATATATCAAAATCTTGGAGTCTTTGAGGCATACCTCTTTGCCTAGTTGGTCTTCTCACATTTTCATTTTTTCCAGCTTCAACACGTTGTGTTTCTGCACTTTTTGTTTCTTCGGAATCTAGAAATTCGAAGTTATAATCAGTTAACGGTTTCCTGTAACCGGTTAACAATTGTCCGTAACCGGTTAGAGGCTGCTCCACCTGCTTCAGTTCATCAATTATGACATCTCAAATGATCAGAATCCTCCTATTTTCATTATCAAACAGTTTGTAACCTCTAGTAAGGTGATATCCTAAAAGTATCACCACCTCCCTTTTGTCATCCAACTTCTTCCTTAGTTGACCCGGAAAATTTCAATATGCCACGGAACCGAAAAAATCTTAAATGGTTTAGATTCGGTTTGAATTATGACCATGCTTCTTCTATTATTATCTTCTCAAACTTTTTTGTAGGACACATATTCAACAAATAGGCAGTTGTGTAAACCTCTTCTCCCCACAACTCTTTCGTCAAGTTTTTTCCCTTTTTAACATGCTTCTCACCATGTTAATGATAGATTGATTCTTTCTTTCAGAAACATTGTTTTGTTGCGGTGTATAGGGTTGTACTATATCATGTTTTATCCCTTCTTCATCATAAAACTTCTCAAAGTTATTTGAGATATACTTGCCTCCACCATCCGTTTTGAGAATTTTGAGTTTGTAACCACTTTGCTGCTCAACCATGGACTAGAACTTTTGAAACTCTTCAAATAACTCATCCATTCTCTTGATTAGGTATGTACATAGCTTTCTACTATAATCATCGATAAAAGTGAAAAAAGTACTTATTTCCACCACATGAATAAACTTGCATCGACTCACATACATTGGAATACACCACCTAAAGGTGATGTTTGGTTCTACAACCTGCATCCTTTCTGAATTTACCCTTGTGTTGCTTCGCTTGCACACACTCTTCACAAATCTTAGATGTACTATTGATGGATGGTAAACCGATTACTATTTATTTCCTTTGCAATGCATTGAGATCTCAAAAACTGAGATGCCCAAGATGGTAATGCCATAACCTCTCATCTCGAGTTGCCGATATAGCAAGAAACTTATGCTTCATCACTTTCATGAAGAAACCCCGTTTGCATCAATAACTCGCAAAGTCTTGTCTTCCTTGTGAATCTTGTAACCCTTATCAAGAAATGGCTAATACTTAGAAGGTTACATTTGATTTTAGGAATGTACAATACATCTTTGATTAAGGAATGTCTACCATCCTTTCTCGTGATTAAAACATCACTGGTTCCATCTGCCGCCAAAGTATTGTCATATGCGAATTTCACTTTATTCTTTGTGGCTTGATTAATTTTTACAAACCACTCATTCAACCCATCATATGCGTAGAACAAATAAATTATTGTTCTTCTCATTGAACCGAGCTTGCAAAGCAATCCCCGTCTTTTCCTTATCATTATTTATCTCCCTTATCCTTTGCTCATGAGCCTCGAGAGAGCTTTGAAGCTCATTTCTGCTCAATGTCTCAAGATCCTTCGACTATTCAATCACCATCACAATGTTGCCAAATCTTGCCGTCAAAGAACGCGAGATCTTTGACACAACATTCTGCTTAGAAATAATCTCTCCACAAGACTTAATTTGATATACCAATCGAGTAATTCACGTTAAGTAATCGTTGATTGTCTCTTTCCCTCCATTTGAATCGATTGAAGCTGGCATTTGTGAGTTTGTAACCTCACCACCTTTGCTTTATCAGCTCCAGCATATGCCTTTTCCAGAATTTCCCACGCTTGCTTTGACAATTCCCAATCACTAACCTTTTCGAAGTCGTCAATATCCACATATTTATGGATCAAGAACAAGTCTTTGTAATTTATCTTCTTTTCTTCCTCGTACCTTTGACAAGAGGATTCACCCCATTCTCGATCACTTCAAGAACTTCTTGGTAGCCAAACAATACTTTCATTTGCTTGCACCATTTGTCGTGATTCTTTGCAACAAGGGTTGGTAGATTTATAGGGACTCTATCATTTGAGACAAAATTCATGTTGCACAACAGATGTTTATGAATCAGAACCACACTCTTGATGTCAAATGGAACATACAATCACACAATTGCTAAAAATGGGGGTTTAGGGTATGTGTCGAAGAAGATAAGGACAGAGAAGAGAAAATTAGAGAGAAAGAGGGAGATAATTGAGGGTGAGAATGAACAATTGCATTAACTTGATATGGGGTTACCTCCAAGGTATTTATACAAGTGCTACACAATGATTGGAACCTAAAATAACTCACTAAAGTATAAGAAAAATTCAAAAATCGGGCTCGTAACCGGTTCACACAAATGATTAACCGGTTACGTAGACACAAAACAGAAAATACAATATCAGGTGTAACCGGTTAACGTGTTTGGTTATCTGGTTAACACAATTCAAAACCAGTATTTTTAACTCGCAAAAGTGCTCTTCCATCAACTGTAATTGATTACACGCCGTGTTAAGTAATCGGTTATACATCGTATTAACCGATTACAATACTTGTATTATTGGCTTTTCAATCAATAATTTAAAATCAAATTTTAAAAGAATTAAAATTAAAAATAATTTATTTAGAAAAACTATTTAATCTAAAGCTTCTTTAAATTAATATTATATATTTAATTACATGTTTAATATATAGTTGACTTTATGTAAAAAAAAATTCTAGAAGTTTGAGTGATAATAACCATTCTTTCATTGTGAATTGAAGTTACCCGTCGGCACGTACCATCACCCTGCGAAACTGCGAAATTGAACAGTATTAAGACATAAATTATATGTATCAGTCTGCATCGTTTTAATTAATCTGTGCATATTGAATTAAATTTTGTAAGGCAATCAATCTATATACAAAGCACTACATATATATCTTCCATTCTTATATATATACTTCCACTGGTTTTCACTTTTTCAAAAGTTCTAAGTGTAAAAAGCATCTTGCATAGCATAACATACATTCAAGAAACACACTCTCATGATGTTTAAAAAAGTAATGCATGTCTCCTTTATCATGTTGATATGTTTCTTAATAAAAAATGATTTTTCTAATCAAGTTCAAGCTTTAAGTGGAGCTTTAAATGGCACAAAACATCTTGATGTTGATAATGGAATATGTGCATCTTCTATTATCATTCATGGATACAAATGTGAAGAGATCCAGGTAATTTTATAATAGTTTTTTTTGTTGAATAAATAATATAGTTCATATTTTAAATTTTACTATGTTTAAATTATTTTTTTATAAATTATAGTAATTCTATTTATTTAACTTGGTGTAAATTTATACATACACTTAATCAAATATTTGTTATGATTTTTATTTAAAGGTTACAACCGAAGATGGATTCATTTTGAGTTTGCAAAGAATTATAGAAGGTAAAAACGAAGTTAAAAATGATGCGATAAAAAAACAACCGGTGATACTACAACATGGTTTAATATTGGTATGTTCTATTTAACTACTTTTATTATTTTTATTATATGTTTTGTTTTATTTTATTTTGGCTATATTTTGATATTAAAATAGAATATATATTTATCCTCTAAAATATTCTAGTGTGTAAATAATAAATTTTTTAAATAATTTTTAATAGAAATAATAGTTTTTTGCAATTATTACAATTAACTTTCATATTTTAAAATTTATTTATTTATTTTTTTAAAATTTAATATTATCATATTTTTAACTAATTTTGACATAAAAACCAGAGTTAAATATTCTCATGTATACATGAATCTCTCATAAATATTTGGTAATCAATTCCAAAATTAATTTAAGGTATCTAATCCATGAGAATGACTAGATTTGCCTTTACTCTATTTTGAGAAAGAGAATTATAGGCTGAGTCTTACCTATTACTAAAATAAATAATAAATAAAAAGGAGCAACGGCAATTAATTTCTGTAGATGAGTTAAATTAAAAATTGTGGAGAAAAGAAAAAAAATTCAAGGTAAAAATTAAGATTTTGATTTGATAATATTTATGTGACTTTTGATTTTTTTTTTATCACTAGTATTGTTTTTAAAACGTGAAAGGAAAAAATTCCAATACATTATCAATTTATTGTAAATATTTATTTTAACATGTAAGTAGAATTTATTTTTGTTTATAAATAACACAGTCATTTGAGAGTAACATCCAGTTCGGTGCTCATCATTAAATTGTGATGCATGGAGTAGTTATATGTCATACAAATATTGATTATGCATTCTACCACAAAAGTAAAAGAAATTTGTGATTTCTTTCAAAAATTAAGGATCTATATATTTTTGTATAAAAATAAATAATATTTAAGCATTATTATTTCTAATCTTATTTTTATTTATAATATTGATATTGAAAAAATCAATCAATAGTGTGTGTATTTTGTTGTAACTATTATTTATTTCCACAAAATACAATGTGATGCAGGATGGTATGATATGGCTTGTCAACTCTCCAGAACAGAGTTTACCTCTAATTTTAGCTGATAATGGCTTTGATGTTTGGATTGTTAATACTAGAGGAACAAGACAAAGTCGTCGACATGTTATATTGGACCCCTCTACTCCGGTTTGCTATTTTATGTTTTAATTTTATCATAATAAAATATTTAATTTGTTTTATTTATACTTATTAAAAATTAAACTGGTTCAATAGAAAATTGGTAATCAAATCAAATTAAATTGAAACCGCAAATAATTGCATTAAATTTGAATGTATATGAGTTATTTTTTAGAAAAATCAGGCAGTTTGATTCGGTTTACGGATTATATTTATATGTATTTATCGTGATTCTTAGAGAATTATAATGGTAAAAAATATTGTGTAAAAAAATATTTATAGGTAGATAGAACTATTTAAAAAAAAAAATAGGATTATTTAAAATAAATTTTTTTTAATGTAATATTATGGCAGATCTTTTGGAACTGGTGTTGGGACGATCTTGTAAAATATGACCTACCTGCTGTGTTCAACTATGTATACAGTCAAACAGGACAAAAGATTAATTATGTTGGTCATTCTCTGGTAATACATTACTAGTACTTATTTTGATATTTGAACAGATGCAATTACACTGTTATATATGAAAATGCAAACAAATAGTAACAATTGAGAGACTGTGTTTGGCAGGGAACTCTATTAGCCTTAGCTTCTTTTTCTGAAGGAAAATTGGTTAACCTGGTGAAATCAACAGCTTTATTGTGCCCCACTGCTTATTTGAGTCACATGAAGACTCCTATAGGGTCTCTTGCAGCCAGATTCTTTGTTGCTGAGGTAAAAAAACACTATTTTTTTGTATTACTCATTATTTACTGACACAGACATTTAAGGAAGCTTTTGTAGTGTCAATGTTACACATTAATATACACATTAATAAAGACTTTTATTTATTAAAATTTATTCATTTTTAAACAGGCAGCTGCACTTTTTGGTCTGGTCGAATTTAATCCAAAAAGGTATGGATTTAGGGTTTTACATTGTCTTCTTAAACTTAAAATATCTTTAATTAGTATACTTTATATAATATTTATATTATTATTTAATGGTTTTTCTTATATTGTTTGAATAGTTTAATTATCAGAGCCCTTCATAAGCCTCTTTGTTATGACCCCAGAAGTGATTGCTACTACTTGATGACTTCATTAACTGGTAATTTGATTTTGTTAATATTTTTTTTTTTTCCTTTTGATAAATTTATATGAGTTTTCCAAATTTATGTGGTTGAAATGTCCAATTCAGGCCATAATTGTTGTCTCAATATGTCAAGTATTGACAAATTCTGGATAAATGAACCTCAACCAACATCAATGAAGAACATGATACACTTGGGTCAAAGTAAGACTTTTCCATTAATTATAACCGATTACACCCTGTATTAACCGATTACATCATTGATTTTCACTCAATATATGAGTCTTTGAGCATTAAAATTCATATTTAAATATTTATATATCTAACTAAATAATGAAGCTTTTGATGTGATATTTTTTGAACTATATGCAGTGGTCAGAGATGGAGTTCTAGCAAAATACAATTATGGAATACCACATTTAAACTTTGTGCACTATGGAAACAATACCCCACCAATATATAACCTATCAAATATTCCACATGATCTCCCTCTCTTCATTAGCTATGGAGGACAAGATGCACTTTGTGATGTTCGTGATGTTGAGAATTTATTTGATAAGCTCAAGTTTCATGATGTTGACAAAATAAGGAAGCACTTTGTACAAGACTATGCTCATGCGGATTTTGTCATGGGGTTCAATGTTAAAGAAATAGTATATGATCATATTATTTCTTTTTTCAACAATCAAGGTAATGCTTAATAGTATTACAAATAATATCAAGTTGTACGAGACAAAGTACGTGACATGTGTTATGTTGTTATTATCCTAAATAAAGTAATTACAAATAATATCAAGTTGTATGAGACAAAGTACGTGACATGTATTATGTTGTTATTATCCTAAATAAAGTAACTTAAGGAGTTTATTTGGTGTCGTTAATGGATATATGCATACATGAGTTAACTAATTAGTGTAAGTTTTGATAAATGTAATTATCTTATATTAATTTGAGGACAAGATAAAAATTCTAAAAAGGAGTTTGATGTTTGTAAATAACAATATTTTGTCTCATAATGGACTATTTTTGTAGGCAAGTCAATAAGCAATATATTTTGACTTGTTAATTGTGAGACATCTTGTCTCTGAGTAACTCTGGCGTGTTTTTCCTGAGTCGTTTTGAGATTATATTCTAGATTTGTTTTCTTTTTCGGTTTATCGTAGGTTTGCAAAGTTTGTATTTTGGGAGAAGTTTTTCATTCCAATTCGGTTTGGTAAATTTTTTGTTAAATCAAAAAGATTTATTTGGATAGGTTAAAATAAATAATTAAAATTGGATCTGGTTTTGGTTTTAATGAAGAAGATTTGATTGTTGTTTTAGAGATATAATCTACTTTTTTTTTATCTAACTCTACTTGGATTTTCGGTGGGATCTCTTTTGTTATTTAAAGAGATGGTACTTCTTGTGTGAATTCCAATATTTTTTGAAATTTTTTGCGTGTCATATTTTAATTTAACAAGTCATTGTAGTTTTGTTGTAATATTGTATTCTTTAGGGTCTTTCTTATATTAGAATGATAGAGTATTTGGTCTATAATTGTGATTTGAATCATACCACATATAATTGGTTTCTTGGAAACACTAGGAGAGTATTTAAGTGAAAGTGGTGAGATCTCAGTTTCAAATGGATCATGAGTTGAAATTCATGGATAGTATTAGAAAAATGACACTGAAATGGCAGAGTTAATATGAGACCTTCGTGTACAATTGACTACTTGAATTAGTGAATTTTTTTCATTGGGCTGCAACCCTCTAGACATATGTGATGTTGTACCAAACTAGGTACCAAATTATTTGTGTTATTTACTTTGTTTATTTTTTCCCCTCCTTTAAATCATATTGTCTCGATAATTGCCTCATTGGTGTGTGATATTTTGTCGTTGATCGAACAAAATTCACTTGGAATTAGAGTAGGCACCATGCTATGGTTGGGGGAGCTCTATGGTTTTTAATCTATTTTGTTCAATATGTAACATGTCAAAGAAGGAGGATCTATCAACCGTCCACCAAATCTTGATGTTATTGATTATGACTATTGTAGAATCACAGGGTTTCTTTTCTTAAGTCCATGGGCAACAAGACTTAGAAAGTAGTCATAAATGGATGGACTCTACCAAAGATCACAACTAAAGACAAAACTCAATATGTGAAGTCTGTAATAGATTGGTCAACTTCTAAAATTGCGCTTGGAAATTGCATGCTCTTAATGCCATCTATAATGGAGTCTATACAAATATTTTTAAGATCATTAATACATGCGCTAGTGCTAAGGAGGCTTGGGAGGTTCTTGAAGTTTCTCATGAAGGTACATCCAAAGTTTATGTGTCAAGACTTCAACTTTTTATGTCAAAATTTGAAAATCTAAATATGTGTGAGGACGAACCTATCTATGAATTCAATTTTCAACTTTTTGACATTGCTAACAAATCCTTTACTTTCGGTGAAAAGATGTCTGAAGAAAAGCTTCTAAGAAAAATTATAAGATCTCTTCCCAAAGGTTTGGCATGAAGGTTACAACTATTGAAGAAGCTAAAGAGGTCTCCACTATGAAAATTTGATGAATTGTAAAGGCTTTGAATCGATAGATCAAATAGAGAATGAACTATTATGAAAAAAGCAGGAATCAGAAGTTGATTCCTATTCTATAGTGGAACTAGAATTGGTTGAGGAATCTGTAATATCCCATATCATCTTAAGTGCTCTATTAGTGTTCAATTGTTGCCAGTTGGGACATATTGAGTTCCTGAATGCTTTATTAGTTGTTAGTTTGGATAAATAGAGTAATTAGTTGACTTAGAAGAGATTAATTCCTGCTCAATTAAATTGAATTTTACTAGTTGGTGCAAGAAATGGAATTTATGTATTATTATTATTATCAAATGATGGATTGTTACTAAAGACAATTCTCCCTAGATATTTTCCTTCTCATTATCTCTTATATTTCACTCCACCTTTTGTTAGTAAGAAAGAAGAAAAGGTGAAGATGGGGAGAAGGAAGAGAAAGAGAGAAAGAAGAGAACATAAGTGAAAAGAAAAGGAACAGCTTAGAAGAAGAAGAATCAAGAGCTTGGATCATCAAGGATCGTCTCAAATCTTCATCATCTTCATCTCTTAAGGTGGGTTCCTGGGTAGATTTAACTTTGGTTAGAGAAATGTGTGATTGGGAATTAAGTTTTGTGTGATAACATGCTTTTGTGTGAAATTGATCTTGATGCATTTCTATCTTGTTGTTGCATACATCTTTGTGTTGAGACATAATATATTGATGTGTTGGTATGTGATATAGGAGAAAAGATGCTTGTTCCTTCCTCTTTGCGTTTCTCTAGTGGCTGACTCTACTATCCTCGCTAGGTGAGAAAGAGCTAAATTCATGCTGCCCATAATTTTATGTTTTGCTATCATCGCCTAGCAAGGAATGTAACATCCTAACTTTAGTTATTTGTTTTTAATTTAATTTATATTATTTAATTTATTTATTTGAGTCATATGTGTGTTTTTAGAATTATTATTATTTAAATATTTATTAAATAATTAGAGATAATAGAGAAATATGCGTTTTGAGTAAGAAATGGGAATGTGGTGAGAATTACTAAAATAGTAAGATTATTGAGTTAATTGAATTTATTAGAGAAATTATATAATAATTTAGCTAGAATATTATTTGAGTTAAAATAAAATAGTTATTTTAGAAATTAATTTAATTAATTGAATAATATAAAATAGTGTTTTAGTGAGGGTGTGAGGAGAGTTTGGGGGTGAAAGAAGAAATTGGGAGTTTGGGGTTAAATAAATAGATAAAGTGATGAGAAATTTTTCCAATACATATAAAACTAGGAAAACCTGGAAAAGATACGGAGCTTAGGAAGTGAAACTATTCCAAAGGAATCATTGATCTTCAATTTCGAGGTAACGGAGTGAAACTATTCACTTATGGGTGGTTAGGAAGTCAGATAGTGAGGGGTCCTTACCCTCCTATCTTCTTCTTCACCTTCAATGTTTGTGACATATGTTTGTAGCCTAGGGTTTTCCTTAACCTATTTTGATTTTAATTCTTGAATACAATAAATTTGTTTTGTTTGAATCCATGTTGAATGCTTTGACGGGGATATATAATAATTTGGGGTCTGCCCTTTGGGCAAATTATCAATAATTTGGTTTTGGCATAATTTTCTGTGTTTGATATGTGTGGGTCTAAGCGAAAACTTGAAAAACCATGAAAAATCCCAAATGGAATTTTTTTCCAAAAATTAAAAATAACAAGGAAGTCAAAAATTGGATCGAATCGAGTCAAAGAGAAGGAAAGGCCGCACGACAGAACTGTACCTATCAGCGGCTGAGGAGGTGTCGCGTTAGATTGGCGGAGGGATCGCACGTGGCGCTAGGCCACAACGCGCAGTGCACGATCAAGCACGAGGTTCCTTGAAGTGGCGGATAGGCCTTAGTCGGTGGCGAACCTTAATTCGTAGGAGCATTCACTACAAGAAAAGCATGTTTTAGATGCATTTTTTAGCGTCGGCCCCGACTCCGACGCTATTAGCGTTTCCTTAACGACTCACATAACCGACGCTAACTAAGGAAATAAGCAATTGTTTTATTTTTTTTATATCTTTACTTTAGCGTCGGCCAAAACCGACGCTACGGCTGAAGCAGAAAAATTTCATTTCCCTCCACCAATTTCGTTTGCCTCCTTTTACAATTATTGGTAAATAAAAAAGTTTAATTTTTATTTAGCGACGGTGCTGGCCGACGCTACGCTTCGTGCGAAATTATTTCATTTCCCTCCATCAATTTCGTTTGCCTCCTTTTCATATATTGATTTAAATAATTATATAATCAATTATGTTTCATAGTAGCGACGGTGCTGGCCGACGCTACGCTTCGTGCGAAATTTTTTATTTCCCCCCACCACTTTCTTTTGCCTCCTTTTCATATATAAATTTCATTTTTTTTTAATTTTTCATGGTTGCGACGGT
This sequence comes from Vicia villosa, assembly GCF_029867415.1. Lineage (NCBI taxonomy): Eukaryota > Viridiplantae > Streptophyta > Magnoliopsida > Fabales > Fabaceae > Vicia > Vicia villosa. The sequence goes on from NC_081183.1 coordinate 131,797,355, forward strand.
TACAACCGACGCTATATTTGGTGCGAAATTTTTTCATTTTCCCCTCCACTTTTGTTTTTTTATTGTTTTAAATAATTTTTATTTATTTATTATTAAGTATAAATTAATAAAACAAACAAAAATACATATTAAATTGATTTTGAAAATTAAATTTAAACATAATAAACTAAAACTAAAATTATATGTTGAATCACTATTTCAAAGACAAATCAATATTATAAATTTATAAAATAAAAGTAGAAGTAATATCTAATACAAATTTAATTTATAAAATAAAAGTAGATTTTATAACTAAAATTTAATTTATAAAATAAAATTTTAAAATTAAAATAATAAAATCAAAATTATATTAAACTCAAATATATATTAATATTATATACTAACTAAAAAGCCATATGGAAACAAAAAGCCATTGAAATTAAAAAAAAATTAAAGAACCATTCTAAACAAAAACCTCATTTCATCGTTTCTTCTGAAAAATCATTCCGTTTCTTCTTGGAAACAAAAACCCTAAACAGCAGCTCCATTCCGTTTCTTCTTCATCGTTTCTTCTTCTTCATCGTTTCTTCTTCATCCATCGTTTCTTCTCATCGTTTCTCCATTTCAATGTCAGGTTCTCATCGTTTCTTCTCATCATTTCTTCTTCATTCCATTGTTTCTTTGTTCCTTGTTTCAGTTTCATCGGTTCCTTGTTTCAGGTGTTTGAAGGTGACCGGAGCCGTAACGACATGACCGGAGCCGTGACGACGTAATTCCTTTTTCTCAAGTAAGCTCTAGTTTCTTCTTTCCCTTTCCCATTCATCTGTTCTTTTTTCCGATTTTGATGTAGGTTGATTATTATCAATCCTAAAATTATTTATTTCTGAAGTGGAATTTTTGTTGTTTAGTTTTGTCTGCATTCTGATCATATTTTGTTATTAGAAAGATTATGGTTAATGTAATCTGCTATATTGTGATTTGTGCTCATTTTGACTAGTTGTAATCTGCATTCTTAGATTATGGTAGAATTTGGATGGTTTAGTTGTTGCAGCAGCTGAACTCTATAGTGTTGTTACTAGGATTTAGGATAGGGGTTGATTGAACTCTTTACCGGGGAATTTATTCAAAAATCATTCAACTATTATTGAAAAAAATATTTAGTGCTGTTTCTATCGACGTCACACTCTCGAGAAACAGCAAGGATAGGATTAATGTGGAGCAGCATTGCTTAGCTCGGGATATCGTCAATATCATTGCTTGTGAAGGAAAGGAAAGGATCGAGCGGCACGAACTGTTCGGAAAGTGGAAGTCCAGGCTGACAATGGCCGGATTTCGTCAGTGTCCTTTGAGTTCTTATGTGAATTCTGTTATAAGAAGCCTTCTGAGATGCTATTCAGAGCATTACACATTAGTGGAGAAAGATGGAGCCATGTTGTTGGGGTGGAAGAACAGAAATTTGATATCAGCTTCAGCTTGGCATTGAAGAAACAATAGAGATAAGAAATAGTTATAATAATTGTAGAAATAACATGATGATGGAAGCCACAAGGTTTATGTTGTTTTCCAGTGCTATGTATCCATTATCATTGTCTTAAAGGTCTTTAAGAATGTCCATAAAGAGTATGGTGTAGTAATTATGTAATAATATTGATTCTTTTAATAGTAAGTTTCTTTGGTTTTGTAGATTTTGATATAAGAAAAATGCTACCTTGCTTCCATTCTAGTGCAAGTTATGTGAGTCATACATTCTGAACTTACTAGCATATCTTGTTTGATAAAATTACTTCTGGTTTAGTAAAAGCATCTGCAAGCTGCAAGCTGCCGTGTGGTAAAAACTGACAACAAGTGAAACAATTTTTGTTGTAATTTCTATCCCACAAGATGGAAAACAAGATCAATGTGTTTTGTAGGTTCATGAAATGAAGAATTAATGGCAATATGTCTTACCTTAGAAGGTGTTGATGATGAATGAACTAGGAAATAATTTCTAAATCACTTTGCTGTTATAAAGTTTGTGTTCGAGAGACAGTGTGCCAATATATCCGTAGTAGCACAAACTCCCCTTGAATCTGGCTCATATTAGAGAATGCTTGAGTTCCCTTGAATCTGGCTCATATTAGAGAATGCTTGAGTTGGCATAGGCGAGGTAAATCTGATCTATAGTCGCTTACAATGATATGACTAGCTTACAATGATATGACGGCGACGGTTCAAGTTGATACAAACTGCATTAAATATTATCTAATTTTAATTGCCATGTCCATATTCTGCCCCGGTTGCGTCTGTTAATCCACATTAATTTAGTAGACTTGAAGCATCTGATTGCCATGGAGGTAATGTCATATTTGGCTTGTATAGTTATGATTGGTTTGGATATTGCTATCTGCAAATTTTGTAGTGCATTTACCCCTGTTCACCTTTTTACAACATGAGTGATTATAATTTATAACATATTTTTTATTTGTTTCTGTTTTGGCAGTTTGACAATTTGTGGGGAAAACCGCGACAAACCCCTTTAGATTCTAAAGAGGTATGGAGCTGTATTCGTAAAAGATTGTTTTTTATACAGACTGCCAGCATTACATGCTTGAATTTCTTTAGTAAATGCTCACTTGTCAATGATCATTGATATTGGAATATGGTTTCCTCGATCCTTTTTTAAATGAAATAACTTGGATGGGTTTTCCTAGGATGACTGAACCAAATATTAAAATAGTTTTGGATAGTTTAATAGTTCTCTTAGAATTGCAATTAACTTTAAATTATTACATGCTTGAATTTCTCTAATAAATTCTCACTTGTCCCAATGATCATTGGTATGGGAATGTGGTTTCCTCAATCCTTTTGTAAATGAAATAACATGGATGGGTTTTTGGTGATACTGAGACATGGGTTTTTGGATGATTGCAGCTTAATTGCTCATATTATGTTTATATTATAGCTAATATAAATAACTTGTTTTGTTTATAGATGCACATCTAATATTTAAGTTGTGTTTGTAGAAATTTTTCATTAAACCTTATTACCTTAAAAGGAGTAAGTAGAAGGCTCAGGAGAAGGAGGGGAAAAGTTCTGCTCAGGTATGGATGATAAATATGCTATTAACCGAGTAGTGGTGTTAAGATTCCATACTATATCTTCTTTTATGTTAAGACTATATCTTCTGAAAATTGATTGAAGAGAGAGTTTTGTGTTGTTTGTGATGGTGGTGGTATAATAAGTAGTGTTTGTTATTTTACTGTTCTAAGTTGATGCTGTTCTAGTAATGCGCTGCCGTTTTATTATACTCTTAACCAATTCAGTATAGCATATTTTTGTTACTAGTTGTTTGTGGGTCCAAACATATACTAAGAAGAGAATTATTGGTGGCTGTTAAAACTAATAATATGACTCTGTTTTTAATTTTGGTGTATACTAAGAAGAGAATTATTGGTGGCTGTTAATATTGGTGGTTGCTAATCTACCTTGTGTAACATATTTGACTTTGTTTTTAATTTCTTTCAATTTTAGAGATTAGTATGTAGAAAATGGATAAATCTATTTGAAATAGATAAATCTATTTGTAATATATTCCCTAGATTTAATCTTTCGTACTTTGAGAAATATATAAATCTATTTGAAATAGATAAACTTATGTTTGTTTTTAATGTAGAAAATGGATCGAAGTTGGATGTATGATAGAGTTAACTCCGATAGGTATGGTTTGAAAGATGGTTTTGTTAGTGGAGTAGAGGATTTTGTCACTAAATCCATGAATCGACCACAATTTTTAAACGAGGGGGGGATAAGGTGTCCTTGTGTAAAATGCGATTGCATTCTCTTGAAAACGCCTAATGAGGTCAAACATCACTTGTACAAATATGGTTTTTTGCCCAACTATTATACATGGATTGATCATGGAGAAGCGAATCAAAATGTGGACCTTGACGGTCATATTAGTAGCGGTGGGAATGCTGGTGGAGATAATACAGGTGATGAAGAACAATTTCATGCAATGAATGAAATGGTCTCTGATGTTTTCAGACCATTTGTTAATGCCCCAAATGTGAATGCTGATATGGAAAATGAAACAGTTAGTGAGGGTGAGGTACCAAATGAAAAAGCTCAACGATTTTATGATGAATTGATTTCCGCAAACCAACCGATTTATGAGGGAGCTTCTGAATCCAGACTATCTATTTCAGTTAAGATGTTGGCTGCCATGTCTAATTGGCATGTTCCTCAAAAGGCCATGAATTTTTTCTCCCAAATGCTAATCGATGTTTGTCCAACTAAAGGATGCTTACCTGAAAACTATTACAAAGTGAAGAAGTTGGTGTCTAAGTTAGGATTAGAGGTTGAGAAAATTGATTGTTGTGTGAATGGATGCTTATTATATTTTAAAGAAGATAGCACTTTAACTCAATGTAGAGTTTGTGGAGCTGCTAGGTATGTTCCTCGAAAGTGTGGAATGGGAAATTACAAAGATGTGGCAGTGAAGAGAATGTTCTATTTTCCAATCATTCCTAGGTTACAACGACTTTTTGCTTCAAAGGAATCTGCATCTCAAATGAGATGGCATCGTGAGAACCCTAGTGATCCAAATGTTTTACGTCACCCATCTGATGGAAAAGCATGGAAACACTTCGATGAAGTTTATCCCGATTATGCTAGTGACCCGAGAAATGTAAGATTAGGTTTATGTACGGATGGTTTTACCCCTTACATTCAAGCCTCTAGTACTCCATATTCATGTTGGCCGGTAATAGTCACACCCTACAATCTACCTCCCGAAATGTGCATGACCAAACCATACATGTTTTTGACTTGTCTTGTACCTGGACCGTACAATCCGAAAGCTAAAATAGATGTCTACTTGCAACCTTTGATTGATGATTTGCAGCGCTTGTGGAGAGATGGAATTTTGACATATGATATCTCTATGCAACAAAATTTTGTAATGAGAGCGCATTTAATGTGGACAATCAATGATTTTCCAGCATATGGTATGTTGTCTGGATGGGGTACACAAGGTAGATTAGCATGCCCTTATTGCATGGACAGTACGGATGCTTTCACCTTAGGATATGGTGGAAAAAGTTGTTGGTTTGATTGTCATCGTAGGTTCTTACCAATGGATCATCCGTTTAGGAAAAGTAAAAAGAGATTTACAAAAAACATGATGAAGAAAAAAAACCCACCATACATGTTTACCGGCCATGATGTCTGGGAAGCAGTTCGTGATTTTCCAAAAGTTACAGATAGTGATTGGGCCACCAAATTTCCAGGGTATGGGAAACAACATAATTGGATCAAAAGAAGTATATTTTGGGATCTTCCATATTGGAAGGACAACTTGTTAAGGCACAACCTTGATGTGATGCACATAGAGAAAAATGTATTTGATAATGTGTTTTACACTGTCATGAATGATCCTGCAAAAACAAAGGACAATGAGAAGGCAAGATTGGATTTACCTCTTAATTGTTTACGCGGGGATTTAGAGATGGTTACTCTACCTAATGGGAAGATGGCTAAGCCAAAGGCAAAATTTTCTTTGACATCCGAAGAGGCAAAATTAGTATGTAGATGGATTAAGGAACTAAAAATGCCTGATGGTTATGCCTCAAATCTTTCTAGGTGTGCTGATGTCACCAAGGGTAGGATGAAGGGGATGAAAAGCCATGACTGTCATGTATTCATGGAGTGTTTGCTTCCAATTGCTTTTCGTTCCTTACCTCCTGAGATATGGAAGCCACTAACTGAGTTAAGTCGTTTTTTCAAAGACTTGTGTTGTAATACGTTGAAGTTGGAAGACCTTGTCAGGTTGGAACAAAACATTACCATCATCATATGCAAGCTTGAAAGAATTTTTCCTCCAGGTTTCTTTGACTCAATGGAACATCTCCCGATTCACCTACCTAATGAAGCAATTCTTGGTGGTCCTGTACAATATCGTTGGATGTATCCATTTGAAAGGTAAATGATGTTCAATTTCTGTAGATTATGTTAATGAAAAAACATCTTTTAATCTTTTCATGTGTAGATTGATGGGAGACTTCAAGCGTTCGGTGAAAAATAAAGCCAGGGTTGAAGGTTCAATATGCACTGCCTACTTGCACCGTGAAACTACTCATTTTTTCTCTCACTATTTCAAGACCTTTAGTTTGTTTCCAAGTACAAGTTTAAGGAATGATCCTCGACCAGATGATGAGAACTCCCAACCAATTACACTTTCAATTTTTAGCAAATGTGGCCGTCCTAGTGGAAAATCTCGTGACTATTGGGTGATTGATAAGGAATGGAAGTCTGCTCATGTGCACGTCTTAATCAATTGTGACGAGGTTAAACCGTATCTCGAGTAAGTACATTTTTGTAAAACAATTGTGTTGATGTCAACCATTTTGCATATATATACTCATAGATTTTATGGCCGGTGTCAGATTGTTCATGCAATATCATTCTATCAATGAGGAAGATGCTTCTGGTCTTATACACGAGCAATTTCCTTCATGGCTAAAGGACTATGTTAGTATTTATCTCATGATTTATATTATGTGGTTGACAATAAACTATAACTAAGGTTAGTTGTATTTTTTAGGTGAATGATGAGAGGAATGGAACAACTAGTCCACACCTGAAGGCATTAGCTCTCGGTCCTAATCCGAAGGCAACATCATGGAACATATACTTTGTTAATGGGTACAAGTTTCACACTCAAGAATGGAGTCATGGTAAAAAGACTACTAATTGTGGGGTATATGTTAAAGGTCTTACAAATGGAGGAGAAAACGATTTTTATGGCATCATCCAACGTATCCTTCAATTGGAATACAACGGCTTTAGCAACAAGATTGCCCTATTTCATTGTGATTGGTTTGATCCAACAAAGAATAGTGGCACAAAAGTTATTACTGAGTACAATATTGTTGATATTAAGATGAATAAGCGATATCGTCAGTATGACCCATTCATTCTTGCACAAGAAGCAAAACAAGTGTATTATGTCCCTTATCCAGAAACGTGTAGAAATATGCGTGGATGGTGTGCAGCAATCACCACAAAACCAAGGGGTTATGTTGAGATAGACAACACCGGGGATGAAATTCCTTATCAATCTGATGAAATGTTACCGGTTGTGCCTATTACCGAAGTTGAACAAATACGTGGTTTAGCTGATGGGGGGTTAATTGATGGCGACGTCGAGATAGCAACGACAACTGAACCAATGATTCAAGATTGAGAGAACATTTTATCTTGTGTTTCTATATTGACTTGTATTTTGTTACTAGTACTTTATCTTATGATTTTATCAATTTGAATATCTATGTTGACTTGTAATCTATGTTACTAGTATTTTATAACTTATTTTATATTTGATGCTTTTGTTCATCACTCCCACCATTCTTCAGTGTTGCACTGTGTTCATCACTTCTGATTGATAAACTTTTATATATGCTAGATTCCTTTTACTTGTTTCATACTAGATATCTCTTAATTTAGGATTTGTGTTTTCATATTAAATTGTAGTCACTCTATTTCTGGGTCATATAAATTATAATAATGATCTGATGTACTAAGTGTATACTATTGATGTGATATGTGAAAATGTTTTAGGCTAATTTTTTTATTGTTGGCAGCTTTATTGTTAGCTTCTATTCAAATGACTGGACAAAACGGAAAGAGAAAAGCACCATCAAGCACGAATAAGTAAGATGGCTTAACCTTAACTAGTTCGTTTCTTTGCAATTTAATATTTTTTGATGCATTTTTGCTAATGTTATTGATAATGTCAATTGTGTAAAAAAGTTTTGTTGACAGGTTATGTCGTCAACGACAAATTCCACCTGGGAGTATTGCTATAAAGAATTCTCGCATGGTGCATGGGAAACCTGGTTCAAAGAACCCACCGCCCCCACATACTCAGAAAAAACATCCACCACCGATTCAGACAACTAAAACACCACTTCCTACTCAGCCCTCACCATCGATTCAGACAAAACCAACACCACCACCTACTCAGCCTCCACCACCGATTCAGACAAAACCAACACCACCACCTACTCAGCCTCCACCACCGATTCAGACAAAACCAACACCACCACCTACTCAGCCTCCACCTTCGCAACCTGCATCAACGACTCATACAAACCCAACACCACCACTAGCTCAGACAAACCCAACACCACCACCTATTAATCAGCCTCAACCATCATTCCCGACTTCCGAGGAATTTAGATTCATTCCTACCCCAGGATATACTCATCATGTTTTGCAAAGTCCTCCCCATCACACCTCGGAAGAGGATGTTCAAGAAGAGGGTGACCAAGCACTTTCTAACGAGGAACAACAAGAACAAGATGATGGGCAGCGACCGAAGATCTATATTGTGGAAGATACTAATGCGTAAGCACACTTTCTGTTCTATTTTGTACATTGACATAATAGAATCTGAATGTTTTTGAATTGGTAGAGAGTATAACCATGATTATGAGTTCTGATTAATTACTTTGATTCAATGTTTAGAATTTTGATTTAATAGAATCTGAATATGCATTTAACCTACTGTTTCTTAAATGTTACAATAACTATGATTATGAGTTCTGTGTAATGGAGTCTTGTTGGCAGCTTTCAACTTTTGGAACTGCCAAAGCAGAAGTTTACTATTTTGAACAATATTCTATGTGGTTTCTTGCCCAATCTGAATTCCTGAGATAAGTTCGTGTAGTGGGGTGATGTTTCTGGTTATTCTGTCAAAGAAGAACCTTCAGATTTTCATCTAGCTTGTTGTTGGTATGGCAGTTTGGCTTATTAGACACGATACTTAGAAAGAGTCTAATTTAAAACCTAGAAAGAGACTAATTTAAACACCTTTCTATTATTAGTTTGAAGAGAAAAACACCTTTCTTATTTAGAAGGTGGCTGTTAAAACTAATAATTAATATAGCCTTTTTTCATAATGCTTACTGTCAGTTTAATATAGCCTCTTTTCAGAACATTTACATTGCTGCTGTTGGTGCTTTGTGAGGTGAAGAAATGTCTAAAATTGACGTGAATGGATTGCTTTGCGTGTTACATATGTGTTTTAATTAACAAACATTTTTCCTTTGCCCTATAGGTTAAGTCCAGGCAACCTTGTTGCCGAAATGTGCAGAAAAGTTATAGTAAAGCTTTACAAGGGTACTTTTTTTAATTATAGTGAGCTTAAACGCGATGAAAAACAAGACGAGAGAAAGGAATGGTTCAACATGTTTAAAGTAAGACATGTAATTTCTTTTTTAGTATTTTGATTATAATGTATATTGTTGAGTTTCATTTATTATTTGTATATTTTGTCAGTCGCTTGTAAGCTGGGACCGTTGCGACGATGCTAGAATGGAAGGCTTGTTTCATCAAAGGTGTGCTGCACGACTGCGTGATATATTGCAAAAGGCTAAAGATCAGGCGCGCAAGCCGCCTTGGATGGGTGTAGATACATGGGAGTTTCTTCTTGCAAAGTGGGAGACAAAAGAGTTCAAGGATGTCTCCAATCAAAATAAGATTAATCGATCATCAAGCAGAGGTGGGGCAGTCCATACGTCTGGTCGTATAGCTCACCATGATGTTGCACTTGAATTGGTATGTATTATATTTGTTATTGAAATGCTTTAATATAATTATATTCAATATACATTGTGACCATATATATTATCTTTAATTATAGGCTAAAAAACTCAAGCGACCCGCACATCCGGATGAGCTCTTCATTGCCACCCACAAAAAGAAGAATGGGGAGTGGGTTGACGAGCGTGCAGCGAAAACACATGTAAGTTGTTCGTTTCATTTTCGTTTTGAAGTTTCTAAATTTTTGACTAGGAAGAAAATACATTATGAAGTTGCATGAGACATGTTAGTTTCATTTTCATTTTGAAGTTGCTGAATTTGTGACTAGGAAGAAAATACATTATGAAAAACTATTATTAGTTGCATGAGTACACTAGGAAGCTTATAAGTTAGATTCAGAACTATTATTAGCTGAATTTGTATATAGTTGCTGGTTTTGTATGTTAGTTGGTTTTGCATGAGTACACTAGGAAGCTTATAAGTTAGATTCAGAACTATTATTAGCTGGTTTTGTATATAGTTGCTGATTCAGAACTATTATTAGTTGCATGAGTACACTAGGAAGCTTATAACTATTATTAGCTGAATTTGTATATAGTTGCTGGTTTTGTATGTTAGATTCAGAAAAAACAACTAGGAAGCTTATAAGTTATAGCAACCAAGAATAGCTTCAAGTCTCAAAATGAGTTATAAGTTATAGTTGCTCATACCAATTCAATCATTTTAAAGTGTTCACATCTTAAAGTGTAGTGTGCATATACACTTCCAACTGTCAGATACATTACAAGACTGAAAAATCATGAACTAGGAGTATGTTTGGTTTCCATTTGGAAAACTGAAAAATCATTTTGATCCAAGATAATAGAGTTCCTTTTGGTTATAAACAGAGGTACATTTATAGCTGCAAATCAAACTGCCATTAATTCTCATAGAGCTGCACAATTATCTTTGACACATCATTTGTACAGGAAACATCATTTGTAAAAAAAATTTCATAACATTTGTATTTTTAGTTAAAGTGTTATAATTATGGCACATTATCTTTGACACATTCATCTTATGTTGTACAGGAAACATACGCGAGTAGTGTTACACAAGCCACACAAAGTGGTGCTGATGTCGATGGATCTACAAGAATACAAATGTGGAAAGAAGCTGCAGGAGGTAAAACACGGGGGCGGTGTTATGGATCTGCACAATTGGCGCGCAACGTAAGATATGGAGTGAGCTCCTTGACACAAGTGTCAATTACAAACCCCAATAGAGAGTCAGATAACCAAGCCATTGAGGCTGCTAGAGTTGAAGCTGCTGCAGCACGTGAAGAAGCTGCACGAGCTAATGCGCGGACAGATGAATTGGCAAAACAATTTGAAGATCTTAGGAAAATGTTTGATATGTTCCAGTCTCGTCAGGCAGGTCGACCTTCTACTTCGAGTGAACATTCTCATTATGATTATTCGGTACTTTTACTATTCCTTTGATTCTTGCAACACTTTATTGAATATTGTACTCCTTCATTTTGTTGAATTAATGTCAAGTTCTGACTCTATATAATAAAGTTTATTTTGTTAAAATTCAAGTATGGGAATATTAATACTTTTAGATTTTCTTCTCACTATTAATTTTACACTGTTTTTTTAATGTTGCAGGAGGAAGAGGAGGATGAGGAAGATGTTGATGTTGATGGTCATGATCAGGATCAATAGAGTTTATTTATGTCTAGATTGTGTTATGGTTTTCTTATGTCTAGTTTGACTTATAAGTAAACTTATTTTGGTACACCTTGGCATGTATAAGTAAACTCGTATGAGTATAAGATTGTGTTATAAGTAATGTTGAATAGGCTGTTTGTTTTGGTACACCTAATTATGAACAGGATGTATTGTTCTGATGTTGAATAGGCTGTTTGTTTTGGTACACCTAATTATGAACAGGATGTATTGTTCTGATGTTGAATAGGTTGTTTGTTTTGGTACACCTATTTTATGTTATATGGATTTTAGATTACAATTTATTACTTTTATTTCAAAATGATTAAATTATATTATTGTATCATATTTTATAATTTATAGGTGCAATCAAAACTGATTAGACAAAAAAAAAATAATTTTTTGCAAAAGCTGGGTAGAAAAAAAAAAAAAAAAAAAAAAAACAAAAGCGTCGGCTTCAGCCGACGCTACTATTAAAACGTAAAACTTCAAATGGCAACTACCCTATCATATTGAAACACGTGGCATCATGTTGCGACGCCAAGGAGCCGACGCTACAGACAACATGTAATCTTGGTAAAAGGAAACACCAACCATATGGTGCCACGTAGCATATAATAGCGATGGTGTGGGCCGACGCTACAGTTTTGGTATAAGCTATGGACAACGAGCAGTGACCGCTTAGCGTTGCTTCAGGCCGACGCTACTGTAGCGACGGCCTTACGCTACTGTTAGCTTCGGGGTGTTTAGCGACGGTCCCGACGCCCACACTAAGCCGACGCTAACAGCTATTAACGTCGGTTTTTAAGATGTTAGCGACGGTTTGTGACCGACGCTAAAGTGTTGTTTTCTTGTAGTGATTGCGCGGGGTGCACTTGTTGCAGGCCGTGACTCGACGATTTGGAGCCGTAATCTACTCAAATGGTCGTGGTGTATCGCATCATGGCGCGAGTCGTCAGGTGGTTGGGCAGCGGCAGTTCGCGGGTCGGTGCGTGACAGGTTGGTGTTTTTGATTATGTTGTCCATTTCGATGAGTTTTCAAGTGATTTTTATTGTGGTGACTTTTCGGTGCTGTTTGGTGGGTCTCGAATTAGAATTTAAAATATTGAGTAATTTGAGTGATTTGGCTATATTTAGCAATTTGCTATCATGCCAGAGTTTTCAATAGATTTTTTTTAGAGTTTCCTTTAAGTTTTTATAAGTCCTATTTTTATTTGTTTGAGTAACTCTAACATGTTAGAATTGTCAAAGTTGTTTTCGAGTTGTTTAGAGTTAAATTTGATGAGTTGTAGAGTTAAAATTGAGATATTTGACTCTTAAGATTTTTTTTTTGAGTTATATTATTACCTGAATAAGGTCGCCAAAACAAAAGAGTTAATTTTTAGTTCACGAGGACTTATAGAGTAAGACTTTATGAGCTATCAGAGTTAAAAGTTGAGTAACTCTGACATGTTTTTGAGCTGTGTTATTATGTTAGTGAACAATAATATAATTTTATTCGTTTGATGAGTATTTCTAAATCATTATATATTTATTGAGTTGTAATTGTGTAATATATTCGAGTTGAGTAATTCAGAGAGGAACCTTGTTGAGTATGAGATGAGAGTATTTTATGTTGTCGATAATGAGTTGAGATGTTAATTATTGTTTGAATATGAGTTATGAATGTATTAATATAATCCATTCATTCATGTATATCAGAGATAAGTAATCAAGGACGGTTCATATATAGAGGAACTAATGTCGTTTTCAAATTTAGAGAAGAACCAGAGACGTGGATAATTCAGTAACATAACTCCAATATCCAACAACTTGGTACCACATGCATATTAGAGGAGGATTACAAAGCATTTCATATTGTGTTGTAATTATTGTGGTTGTGAATTGATGTGTGTGTTTGATGTTGATAACCATCCTTGTTTTTTATTACACCATTAACATCTGTGAATTTATTCTCATCCCTATTTTGTTTTTTGTGGTGTTCTGTATTCTCATGAAGTATAGATAATCAGGAAGAGGAGTAACTGTTATTTTGAGCTGGAGGATGGTGTTGATGCCTCTTTGTTTATTTGAGTTTTCATGTTATTTAGTTTTGTTGATGCTCTGATTTGTAACACTAGAATTAGGAACTTTATATCTTTATTTGAGTTATTGTTTGGATTATTTTAATTAATCAGGTATTTTTCTTTATTGAGACAAATTTGAGCTTTGTTGTTATTTCTAAGTATTAATTTGGATGAGTTTGTAGTTGAGCATGTGTAACACCTATTTTTGGAGGAAAAGTAACTGCTTATCTTTCATAATTATTTTTGAGGTTTTAGGGTGTTATATAGTTGGTATCAGAGTCAAGTTGGTCTATTCGGCCTAGGTTGAAAACAAGTTTATACCCTTGTATGCGACATGTGTGGGAACACTTTCGATACTTGTTTTCGTTAAACGATGTTTACTTTACTATTTACGAATAGTTAATGTGTTTTGGTTGACTGTGCATAAAGAAATGACTTAAAGGAATGGTCGTGCGAATGTTGATTCTTTGGATGTTATGGCTCATGTGATGGGGCAAGCGAATACGGCTCTGTAGGATCAGCAGAATCAACATGGAGTGGTTGATGAGTTTTGTGGTCTAGGAAAGTTTCAGAGAAACAATATGTCTATGTTCAAAGGAAGGTATGATCATGAGCGTGCTCATACTTGGCTTCAAAAGATCGAGAAGATTTTCTGAGTTATGGCATGCACTAGTGAACACAAGGTGTTATTTGGTACGCATGTGTTGTCTGAGGAGGATGAGTACTGGTCGGAGAATATGCGTTAGAGAATAGAAGCTACAAGTACTGAGGTTACTTAGGTGAATTTTAAGATTGAGTTTCTAGATAATGTACTTTCTGACGGATGTTCACAGCAAGAAAAAGAGTGACTTCTTGCAACTAAATTTGGGTAATATGAATGTGGCTGACTATGCGGCTAATTTTGAAGAGTTGGTCAGATTTGTCCTCATTATAATGGTGTGTAAGTTGAAATTTCTAAGTGCGTGAAGTTTGAGAGTGGTTTACATCCTGATATCAAGCATTTCATTAGTTATCAGGAGATATGTCGTTTCTCAATGCTAATGAATAAGTGAGGAATGTATGATAAAGATAGCAGGGCAAGATCTGCTCACTAGAAGAGTGCGAGTGAGAAGAAGAATGGGCGTCAGAATCGTAACAAAATGTAGTATGTAACTCCAACTGATAAAGGAAAATATAATTTCTAACAAAATTCTACAAGTGGGAAAGAAACAAGGGGGAGGTGCTCATGTTTCTCTTAAGTGTTTCAAATTTAAAGAGTTGGGTCATCGTGCTTTATAATGTAGTGATGTGAATTTTTTTCATGTGTGGGAAACGGGGACATCGTGCTAATGAATGCAACATTAGGGTGGTAACATGTTTCAACTGTAGAGAGAAAGGTCATATTCGTACTCAGTGCCAGAAATCGAAGTAAGCTCAATTAGGTGGAACAGAGACTTTTGAGTCTGATAATCCGATTTGAGGTACGTGTTTTTATTAATGGTGTCCCTTTGATTTTTGTCATTGATACGAGTGCGGCACATTCGTTCATATCTCTTGATTGTGTGAAAAAGTTAAATCTTGTGGTGTCTTATATGAGTGGTCGTATGGTCATTGATACTCCAGCTAATGGTTCAGTGATTATTGAGAAGGTTTGTTTGAATTTTCCTATTACTATATATGGTAATAACTTCGAGATTGACTAAATATATTTGCCTTTGTCGACTCGATGTTATTTTGGGAATGATTTGGTTGGAGTTTAACCATGTTCATATCAATTGTTTCAACAATTCAGTGTCGTTCCTTGAGTTTCATGAAGAGGAAGAATTGTGGTTTATATATGCTAATCAAGTGGAGAAATTCTTGAAAGATAACGTTAAAGTGTTTGTGATGTTTGTTTTTTGAAAATCAAGACTAAAGCTATGATTGTTGATCTTCCAATAGTGTGTGAGTTTCCGTATGTATTTTGTACCACCCAATTTAGTGTGTTTGTTAGCACGTTGAATTGTCGCTGCCGCACGATTTACAGCTATTTCACCGTGATTATTATAAGCAAGTAGGAGTAGCTTTTAAGCTTCCGTGGATTTCTACCGTGATTTTGAAATTTTCCAAACATAGGCTTAGATTATATCGTTTATTTAGAAATTTTATGAATTTTGTTTGATTAAATTAAATTATTTTGGATGGTTGGGGGTGTGTGACCATGAGGTAGAGGGGTGTGGAGAGTAATTAGAGATGAGTGAAGTATTTTAAAATTACTAGAATTATTTAATAATTAAAATAAAATAATTTTTGTGATTTATTTAATTATTATTATTTGTTCATCTTTGCTGGAATAATCAATTAAGGGTGGGAATTCAGTTCAATAATAGGGTATGGATTGATGGGTAGAATATGATTTAATTTTCTTTTGAATTGGTGATGATTGTTGAATAGAATTTTATTTTTCTTTATGGTGTTCATGTATATTTCCCATTAATGAGCTTCAAAGGTTTTAGGGATGAATACAATATGTGTAGGTTCTTGAATTTAATTGTTAAATTGATGATAATTGACGAATACATGATGAAATAAGGATAGCAATTTGATTCACTGTGTTATGAACTTGAAATAAGCTAATTAGATGTTTATGTCGTTGTGATATATTTGTGATGTGGTGATTATTCTACTTCCAATTGTTCTTACCGCTAAATATTGAATTGTATTCTCACCCCTTATGTTTGAATGTTGCCCTTACATGTGCATCATGCAGATACTCAGGAGTAGCTTGTTGAAGTAAGTGGAAGATAATCTTGAAGTTACTTCCGTAGTTTTATCACTCTATGTAATAGCCTCTTGCTCTGATTATGTAACATTAGGTCGAGAATAATTGTTTTAATTTCTTATGTTTGTTATGCTGAAGTCGTAAGACTATTTTCCTTCGTTGAGAATTTGGTTGTTGAGTTGACCTTTTTAGCTCTCTTATTTTGATTATTAAATTTGAAAGTTGAGACTATATCTAATTATTGTGATGGTTTCGCTGCCATGACACTTTAAATTAGAAGTGAGTATGCAATGATTTGTTATGAATTATTATGTTGAAACTCCTGTAACATATTAAGATGTGTTTTTATGATGTATTTGACACCATTGTGTTTGTATTTACAATTAATTCATGCAAATATTCATGTGCGGGGTTTAGGGTGTTACGTTAGTGGTATCAGAGCCTGGTTGGTCCGACCGACCAGGTTGTATAATTTTGTTTATTCCTTAGTACGAGACATGTGTGTGAAACACTGTCGATGCTTGCTTGCTTTTCTAATCGTTTGTCTGTAGAAGTGCGATTGAAATAAGTGGGGAAAAAGATTTTGCTTCTCTATGATGTTTCAGTTGTGAAGTATTAGTTTGGTGTGCTGTTAATTGCAAGGGTGCAAGCATTAATTGCAAGGGTCTGACTCTGTGTAGTAAATACAGCTGGAGTTTTGTTTGTTTTTTTTGTTTTGATCTCTTCTGTTTAGTTTTGTTTGAGTTTTATTCTATTTAGTTTTGTTTAAAGTTTTGTTAGTACCTTTTTGAATTTTGGGGGAAGACAGTTGTTTGCTTTGACAACTTTTGTGGTCAAACAGGGGGAGAAGTATGTCACCCCAGAATAACAAGTATGTGTGGTCAACAATTCTATGCTTATTTTATGTTGATCTGTGTGTTTGATTGTGTGTAGTATAGCAGTTTACTTCTGTTATACTTGACAGCTGCTCTTGTGGTTGTGTGTGCATACTGAAGGTATTAGTGAGGTGTGGTATGCTGAACTATATTAGCTCTGATTGTGTTTGGTTGTTTGTTCTGCTGCAAGTGTTTCTCTGATATGGTGTAACAGGTTGTTTTAGCCAAAAATTTGCCAAAGGGGGAGATTGTAGATGTTTTCTTGTTGGCTGCATTTGTGGTAAAACATACCTGAGTGTTTAATGTCTTGACTGATGTCATGACATGTTTTATATTGTGTTATGCAGGCTGCATATATGTTAAGCTAATACAGGTTCTGTTAGTGAATGTCATGACCAATGTCATGACATCCTTGTCTGACAGCAGGGGCTGTTATATTTTATTAATTGTGTTTCCTGATTTCTCTCAATCTACAATTTAGGAAACCTTTTATTGTGTGCTGAATATTTCGTCTAGAAGATTTCGCTGACAACACATTCTGTAACAACCAGATGACGTGTAAATTAGGTTAAATTGGTTAACCCTAATTTGTTTCTAAAAAAGCCCAAGGCCCAAGAGCTGCATATAAAAAGTCTGCAATCCTAATTTGAAACGCAGAGAGAAAGACTGTTAATTGTGAAGAACCGTAGTTCTGTAGCTGTGTGTTTTAGTCTCTTGTACTCCAAGCAATTGTCTTGTGATGATTGTATTGGAATAGGTTGTTTATATATTTTGTCACTCTAAGCTTTCAAGCACGAGAGTGTGTCTCTTGATTGAAGCTTTTAAGCAAATCAAGGTGTGTTTTTGAAGTGTGTCTTCTCTCTCAATTTGTTTTATGTTTATTTGTAATCACTGCTGTGATTGAGGGGGAATGAGTGGAGATACTCAGTCTAGGAATAGATTGAAATACTTTGGGTAGGTCTTAAGTGAGGAGTTGTAAACGAGGGATTTTAACTCCGAATTAATTCTGCTTATATTGGATTCCCTCCATGGCTTGGTAGCCCCCAAAGTAGGTTGGTTGAACCGAACTGGGTAAACAATTCTGTGTGTTCTTTACTGTTGTTGTGCGTTCCTGTTTTAACGTTTTGTAATGTGTTATTGTGGATGTCATAACATCCAGTACGACATCGCGTGTGAGTTACTAGAATTTTCAAAAATATTGCATATATTCATAAATAAATATATAAAATAAAAACATCAAGAATTAGAATAACTAGAAGTAACTAAAAAAGAACGAGCTTAAGGCGGGACAAACTTAAGGCGGGACAGGCTTAACGAACAAGGAGGATTTTGATAGACGGTGGAGTTTGGCGGAGCAAGCTTTGATGGTCGACGGTAGGGGTGGGAATAGGTCAAGCCAACTAACAGAAGCCTACAGCCTAGCCTACACAGGCCAAGGTTAGGCCAGACTTTTTTTTAAGTAGAGAAAGCTTAGGCTTTTTTTATAAGCCTATTTAGTTAAATAGGCTAGGTCACATGTCATGAAAAAAGCCTTTTAAGTCTATCAGGCCGACCTATTTTAATAAATATAAATAAATTTATTATTTTTTATATTGTATTTTGTACTTTATAATATGGTTAAATAAGTTTTTGGTCCCTATAAATATTGCAGTTTCATTTTTAGTCCCTCCTGAGTTTTGGCAACGGTTTTAGCTGGTTTTGACAACGATTTTTTTGTAAAAACCGTTGCTTAAAGGTATGGAGGGACTAAAAATGAAAACTGCAATATTTATAGGGACCAAAAACTTATTTAACCCTTTATAATAAAATACAAAAGTAAAGTTTAGTTATCTTGAATAACTTGTGAAAATAAATTGAAAAAAACCTTAAGAATAATGTCATAAGTTGTTTTCATAAATTCTCCAAAACTAATAATCTCACAAAACTTATGCTATTATCTAAGATCAAATAAGTCAATAAACAAACATTTAGTTTCATCATACTTTTGATTATCTAGTATATTTAAATATTAGTTGATGAGTTTATTTATATATGATCAAATGATATAGGCTTTTTAAACGGGCTAATAGGCTAACCAGACCTTCGAAAAGGTTAGGCTCAGGCTGAAAAATAAGCCTTTGACATACAAAAGATCAGACTTAGACTTTAAATTTTTTAGTAAGCCAGACTCAGGCTTGACAAAGCCTATCTCAACTCAACCTATTCTCACCCCTAGTTGGTGAGCTTTGGTGGACAACAGATCCAAAATTCTAATCCAAACCGCCATTAATTGACGGGTGCGCGGTCCGACCTAACAGGCCTCTGTCTATTTTGTCACCCCTAATATACATCCTTAGATGTAAAAAAAAAAAAAACAATAAATCACACATTCATGATCATGGATCCAGGATCCAAGTCCCACAATCATCTACCATTAAGATTGTGAACCGAGTTCTAGATGAAAACAATAAGTAAATGAGATTGTTTGAATCTCACGAAGTAAGAAAATCCTTCATAGTCCCTACACTGATGTTAGATCATGTTGATCTATCCATCATCATCATCTAAAAGGAATATTACTTTTTCTTCACTCCATTAATCACGATTTCTTTTCCGTTTTCTTCTGGAGCACTAAAAGTAGATGGCAGCAATTGGGAAATGCACCATCATTTATGTCCTTAGTTTATGACTTACTGTTTATATTAATGAAAAGAAAGCAAAAGCTCATTTTAAGAGTAAATGAAGCAATCATGTTTTCTGCACCCACTGACCACTATCTCTTTTCTTTTTCTCTTTTTCTTTACAGAATCCTTTTCATTATCACCAATTAATTCAATCAAACTTTTTCCCTTTTCTTTTTTTTAAATTTTTTTATTTTACTCAACATAACTTTATTGCATAAATTTTTTATTTTTTTTAATTCTATACATATATTAGGATGAATTATATTTTTTCTTCACTTAAATATTTTAACTTTCAATTTTAATTATTTTAAAATTTCTTTAAACACTAATCATTTTAATTTTTTTAATCATTATCTATTTTTATAAATTCATGTAGAATGTTCCAAGTAATTTTTTAAAATGAGATGAAATTTTAAAAACTTAAAATATCATTAATTTAATAATATATTTATTTAATTATTATATTAAAAGTTTGATTCAAATTTGAAAGTTATAAATATATGAATAATTATTAAATTATTAACTACTGATATTTTGAGATTTTATCGATGATGTGTCACAGAAAAAACTCATTTAAACAGTAGATTGATGATCAAACACAAACTTTAGATAATGACAAAAAATTTAGAGGAATTAAAGTTTTAAGAAAAATAAAAAATTAGTTTGATAAATTAGTCTGATATTTATTGTAATTTGTCCGATTGGGTTGCACTCCTAGTGCGATTTCGTAATCAATTGCTTATTGAAAAAAAATTTGATAAAAATAGTGGTCCAGTGATAAATTAGTTAGAGTTTAAAGGTAGTGCACTGACAGTGTAAATAAACTTTACACATACATCCAATCAAAATCTTTACACTTACCATGTCATATTAATTTTTTTAAATTAAAATTGTGTTTTAATTGGATGCATGGTTGTGATTGATTGATAGTGTAAAAATATTTTGCACTGTCTATAGCTTAAAATAGTAGTCCAGTGATAAATTACTTATAACTTCTAGCCGATGAATAGTGTGTGATAGTTTATAACTTATTGTACATAATAAATCAATTAAAGTGTTCTGTGAAAAAAAAATTAATTAAAGTGTTTAGTTAAATTAGAAGTTTAATTAATAGATAAAATTAAAATAAAAAAGACATTTAATATATAATTACTTTATTTTAAATTAAAATAATTATAAAAATAATAGTGAATTTTAGTTAAAATAATAAGGATAAAAATGAAAAAAAAAATATAAACTATAAAATATAAGTTAAAATACTATTTAAAATAGCGTTTGAAAAATAAATTATAAAATATGTTTGGATTGTCGGTGAACATAAAATTTAGTAGAATTGATTTTAACAAAATTGAGTTTAGTATAATTGATTTATGTTTGGATACATAAAAATTTATGTAAAAGTGAGTTGAATAATAAATTTCAGTGTAAAAATACCAATAATCAATTTTGAAGGAAAAAGCTACAAATTCTAGATTCAATTAGAATCAATTCTACTTTTGATAAATCAAATACTTCAAAATCACCCAAAATCAATTTTACTTTTGATAAATCAAATATTTTAAAATCACCCAAAATCAATTTTACACCTTTAAAATTGATTCTAAAACTTCCAAACATGTTAATAAATTATAAACTCATAATAAAAAGACTGTTATCAAATAAAGCCTTAGTATATTTCATAAAAACCAAATATAATATATATATATATATATATATATATATATATATATATATATATATATATATATATATATATATATATATATATATATATATATATATATATATATATATATATATATATATATATAAAAGGCCGTCACAAGTTTTTGGAGGCCCTGTGTAGATTAGCCGCAATTCAACCATAAAAAATTATTAGAGGCCCTATGTACTCATGATTTAACCTACCTGATATTTTATGAGGCCCTATTTAGTTATAGTTTAACTCTGGAAAATTTGAGGCCCTGTGCGGTAGCCCGCTTTGCACGCCCTCAAAGACGGCCCTATATATATATATATATATATATATATATATATATATATATATATATATATATATATATATATATATATATATATATATATATATATATATATATATATATATATATATATATATATATATATATATATATATATATATAAAGTGCTCTGATCATTTCCACACTGCATATGTAACACGACAACAACTTTACATAAGTGCTGGCATCATAGCACATTTACACAAATGAATAATGTATCAATTTTCAATGTGTCAAACTATCTTTAATTTATTGAAAGTTGAAAATGCCATATCCATTCACATTAATTTGCTAAATTGTTGCCCATAATGTAAGTGTACTCAAAGCATTAGTGGCCCCACCCAATATCAAAAAACCACATACCTTCACATTAAGAAATAACTTTTTTTTCAGTCAAGTTATTGAATAGACAGAAAATTATAGAACCAAATACTTTTTCCTTTTCACATTCCATGTTTCTCACTCTTTTTAGTCCATTTCACATTCTTTATGTTTTTTTTTTTAATTTAATGTACACAATACTTAGTTAGTATAAAAAGAGAATAGTTCTTCTTCACCATTCAAACATTCAAACCTTGTTAACATAATTCCTCCACACTTAATGGAATTCTCTGTCTTGCTTTTGTTCTTAGTTGTATCAACTTTTCTTTATCAAGTTCAATCTTTAAATCTTGGTTCCTTTAGTAGAAAAAAAGTTGGAATTTCTCCTACAATTGATGATGGGATATGTGCTTCTTCTATTATTGTTCATGGATACAAATGTCAAGAAATTCAGGTAATATTAAAATTAATGTAAAATTTTGTAGGACAAGTTGGATACCATCTATGATGCTAATGTGCTTTAATTTGTGAATAAATATGATATAGTGCAAGTTTGAAAAAAAAATCACAATTATAATGATAAACATTATTATATCAAATTTAGTATAAGTTTAAGCATAACAAGCTAGAATGTAATTTGGTAAAGGTGTTTTAATTTGTGAATAAATAATCTAGTGCAAATTTGAAATATTGTTTCCAAAATAATAATGATAAATCTTATTATATCAAATTTAGTATTAGTATATACATGCATATATTTAATTAAATATGTGTTTCAATTAATCTTTTTATTTTTTTAGGTTGTAACTAAAGATGGATATATTTTAAGCATACAAAGAATTCCAGAAGGTAGGAATGAAGCTAAAAATGAGAGGACAAAGAAACCACCTGTGATATTACAACATGGAGTATTAGTGGTAAGTCTAGCAAAATTCATTTGCATCCTTTTTTCAACTTCAAATACTTTTTCATTGTCATTAGAATAATATAATGAATTGTCAAAGATTTTATATTTTGATAGCTTTTGGTATTAGAAGAAGCAACTTATCAATTTACCTAAAAATATAGTAATATTTCTCTTCGTTTCATAATGAATGACTTTTAAGATTTTTCACATAAATTTTAAAATAAAATAAAATAATTATGAGATATTATACTTTTATTAAATTAATTTATTAATATATTCGAAGTACTATATATAATAATAATTAAAATATTTAATTTAAAAAATAATAATCATTTAGAAACTGGTAGGCCCACCAATAGAAACTCGACTAGAGCTCAGACTGTTAGGTCCACCATCAACAAACCAAAGTAACAACAGACAACTTTAAAAACTGGTGAACACCTCTAGAACAGACACATGATAGAGTTTTGGAGCATAACAGAGAAAGAGAATGAGTTCAACGATAACCTATTAAGAAACTAATTCAAAGTCCAAAGAAATGCTCTTATCCTCCACCTCTCTCGCATTGTTGACGATTAAAAAAAAAGTTTATCATTACGCACCGATCAGATGGTCCACACCACAACATGTCAAATCATAGTCGTTCACTTAAGTAATGGAAAAAAACAAAAGTAATCCCAAGCTCCCTAAGCAGAGCCTATTGCACCTAACCACCTAAAAGTCATATACCAGACACTAAAAGATAAGCTACATGTAATAAACAAATGAGAGGTTTATTCAAGCCCATCCTCGAACAAGATACAAAAGATACTCCTCGAGTTAACAATGGCCTTCTGCTTGAACATGTTTTCTCTAGATGGAAACCTATCTTAAGAAAGCTTCCATGAAAAAACCACAACCTTAGAGGGAGCCTAATAAAGGGAAGAGTTGGGATCACCCTCAATAAACGAGCCTTATATGTAGGAAAAATGTATGCTCAGACTTGATAAGCAAACGCCACAGAGGAAAAACCATATTTAGTATGCCTCAAAATCCATATCACTCTCCTCTTGAAATGAAAACTCTTGGAGAAACAAGAAGAAATAAGAGACCAAAGGTTCTTCATAGATGAAAAAAATATATCCTTTATCTAAGATCTCAATAAATTCTCCCATCTTCCCACCTCATAATCTCACCTAGAGATCCTTCTTGAATTTGGGAAATGGTGAAAATTCTCAGAGATTAACTTTAAGAGGTGTAATTCTTAACCACAGGTCTTCCCAAAAGATGTAAGAAGCCTTGTTCTGGCCTTTTTAACAAACCCTTATTCAAGCTAATTGTGAGGATCATCCTTTTGGTCTCCAAAAAAGGACATTCCTCTCCACCAAGAAGAAGCAGATCAAAGCCCATACGACATTCTCTTGCACAAGGAGGAGACAATGAAGGCACCATACATTGAAGAAAAGTTATCATACCAAAGACCAAAAGCACATGATAGAAGTCTCCATATCCATTTGGCTAAGAGTGGTAAATTAACGAGCCAAAAATCTCTAAGACCTAAATTACCAATCTTCTTAGATTTACACACATCAGAACACCTAATCCAGAATATCTTGAAACCCCCTTTCACACCTCCCTAAACGAACCCCCTCTGCAATCTAACTAACTTCTTTCAAACTTTCATAAGAAACTTTAAAAAGGAAAGATTGAAAATATGGAAAGCATTGAGGATATAATTTAGGAGAATAACTTTTCCTCCTACGCAGAAAAACCTATGACTCCAAGAATGTAGTCTTTTCCTCACCAGGTTAAATAGAGGTTCCAAGGTAGATTTTAATCGAGGGTTGGCTTCTATTGGCAGTCCGAAGTACCTAAGACCCTAAGACCTGAAGCTATCTCAAACCCCCTCATAATAACTTTGACCTACCATAAGTTTTCAATAGAAGGATCAACCAAGATTAAGGTATCATCGACATACTGAAGGTGTGAGACCCCCAAATTAAAAGGAGCCTAATTTAAACCTTGTAAAGAGAGTAAGCTTATAAGCCTTTTTAATCAGCCTACTAAGACCTTTTACCACTACGAGGAAGAAGAGTGAAGCTAGAGGATCTCCTTGCCTGAGACCTCTTTTGATCTTAATCTCTTGAGTTGGGAAGCCATTGACCAACACATCTAGATTTTTAGAAAAGACATAGGCTCTGATCCAAGATCTGCACGTATCATTAAAGTTGAATTTGATAAACATATAATCTAGGAAGCTCCAACAAATTGAATCATACACTTTCTCAAAGTCAACGTTAAAGATAAAACAATCATTTCTGGTGTGTTTACCCAAATTAATAACCTCATTAACATTCACTACTCTATAACCCAACATCCACCCTTTTTAAAAGGATGATTAGTTAGGAGAGACCAACTTGTCCATCATCGACCCTAATCTCTTAGACATAAATTTAGCTACTGGCTTATAGAGAGATCCTACTAAGAAGATAGGTCAAAAGTCTTTCAATAAAGAGGTGTTCTTAACTTTAGGAATAACAAGATGGCATTATATATACTCGTGAAATAAAAGGTGTTGTTAGTATTAAACTTTTTTTTATTGAGAATCATGACCAAAAGACAAAGTTTTTTTTTGTAAGCAAAAATTTTATTCAAAGAGTATTAAGGGTACTCTTTCCCGCATACAAAGAACCGATTGAAACTCGAAAAGAAAAATTTCCAACCAACAACAACTTAAGCTAAACAAGATAAAGGTTTTTTGCAAAACTTATAAAAATTACAGTTGAAGTAAGAAATTTCGTCTATAGAAGACCACTTCCATACCGTCAATTTAATGTCCCAAGACAGATCAAACAGGTTACATACCGCGTTATTAAGCAGAATATCTTTCCTTAGACTCCAAACGCATCACATTATCGCCAACCAGAATATACCATCCTTCCCCATTGCACTTTCTTGATCTTAAAACTCTAACACCATTGAAGAGAATCCCTCCGCAAACAACCATCTACCATCATTGTTATAGCCAACCACTTCTCCTCTTCTAACCAAATCAGCCTTTGTAACTTTACAATTGTAGAATAAGTGATCCAGACACTCCTCCTCTTGATAGCACAAAACACAAATAAGTTAACAAGTAATTGAAAGTTTTTTTAATTGAAAGATGTTAAAGTTAAGAGATAAACAGTGGGCGTGATTAAATAAATTACTAGTGAAATATTTTTGTGTAACAATAATTTTTTGAACATTGTACCATATGAATGCAGGATGGTATGACATGGCTTATGAACTCCCCAGAACAAGATTTGCCTCTAATTTTAGCTGATCATGGTTTTGATGTTTGGATTGCTAATACTAGAGGAACCAAACATAGTCGCCGACATGTTTCATTGGACCCATCTAACCCGGTTCGATATTTTATGTTTTTTATTATTAAAAGATCAAAATATTTATTATGTTTTCTATATGCTTACTTTGACTTGTAATTGAATAGTCAAATTGTCTAACACAAAGACCATTCAGTTTATTTATCGAGAAACTAAAATATTAATTTGATCTACAAATATAAGTCAAAGTAATATGTTTTTCCTTCGTAATAAAATAAAAATAATATTTAAAAATAAATGTATGTGTTAACCTGTATCCGGTCTATTAGACCGACTAATTTGATTTGGAGTTCAGTTTTGATTATAAGAGATTTTAGGATTTTTTGGTCGCAGTTGTGAGGATCGAATTGTGATCCTCTCTACTAAATCTGACGATAATTATCACTGGGCCAATTAAGAATTTTGTTAATAAATTGACTCTTTAATAATTGAACTTATATATGTAATATTATGGCAGGTCTTCTGGAATTGGTCTTGGGACGAACTTGTTACATATGACTTACCAGCTGTGTTTGATTATGTGTATAGTCAAACAGGACAAAAGATTAATTATGTTGGCCATTCATTGGTATAAAATTACTTACTATTTTTGTTACATTTTGTGTTATTTATTTATTTAATTTTAAATCATATACACCTTTGGTTTATAATTCTATTTGTCTAAAATTAAAAGATTGTGTTTGACAGGGAACTTTAATAGCTTTAGCTTCTTTCTCCGAAAGAAAATTGGTTAACCAGTTGAAATCAGCAGCTTTATTGAGCCCCATTGCTTATTTGAGTCACATGAACACTGCACTTGGTGTAGTTGCAGCCAAATCTTTTGTTGGTGAGGTACATAACAACACTACTTCTTATTACTCTTTATTCCTATATTTTACATTTATGAAACACCTACAAGTATGAGAGACTCAAACATGTGTTCAATTTGAAGTCTCATTGTTACATAATGTTATATAGTGTAATAAAGGTATCTGATCTAATATATGAAGTTCAGATACTTTGAACACGACTCTGATACGATAATATTAATAATAATTTAAAAAATAAATAAATTAAATATAATCATAAATATTAGGGTAAGTGTTTAATTTTGACACATACATAGATATAAACACATATTTTTTCAAAGATGTCGGTGTTATCTAACCTCTCTCGTTGATATACTTTCTTCTTCTTTGTCAAACAGATAACTACACTAATTGGTGTTGCAGAATTTAATCCAAAAGGGTAAGAACATTAAACTTATATTTTTTCTCTTAAAATTTGAAATATTTCTCATTAATATATTTATTATTTTCATTATTTAATGCATATTTTAAACTTGCTTGAATAGATTACCTATTGAAGCCTTTCTCAAGCCTATGTGTGATAACCCTGGAATAGACTGCTACGACTTAATGACTGAATTAACTGGTCTAACTCTCTTCCCAACTTGTTAATAATTTAATTTTTATAACATTTTTTTTCTTTTGACATTCCAATATACATATTTATAAGATATGATTTTTATGATTTAATGTAATATAAATGTCCAATTCAGGTAAAAATTGTTGTCTCAATTCTTCAACTGTTGACCGATTCTTGATGAATGAACCTCAATCAACATCAACAAAGAACATGGTACACTTGTCTCAAAGTAAGATATTCTCATCCACCTTGTATAACTCACTTCTTATGCTTAATTTCTCCTTAATACTCAAAAGCTTTTTTTGTAATATTATTTGAACTATATGCAGTTGTTAGACATGGAGTTCTATCAAAATTCAACTATGTAAGACCAGATCTTAACATTGTGCACTATGGACAAGTAGTTCCACCAATATATAACCTCTCAAATATTCCACATGATCTTCCTCTCTTCATTAGCTATGGAGGACAAGATGCACTTTCTGATGTTCGTGATGTTGAGAATTTACTTGACAAGCTTAAGTTTCATGATGTTGATAAAAGAAGTGTTCAATTTGTGAAAGAATATGCTCATGCTGATTATATTATGGGGTTCAATGCTAAGGACATAGTGTATAAATCTGTTATTTCATTTTTCAATTCTCAAGGTAATGCTTGATAATATTCCAAAAATATATCAAGTTGTAAGAAACAAATTAAATGTTATGGACTAGGTTGTCATTGGGATCAATATTTAACAATATTTTTCTAGTAAAAATGTATATGTTTTTTCTACATTTACCAAAACCAAATTATCATAGTATAAGGAAATCAATTTCAAACCTAAATGGGTCCTTGTCTTCAAGGAACTAAATTATAAAACAAGAAATCTAAATGTTTCTTACCGCAATCCACGTTCATGCTTAAAAGTCACTTGTATTCTCAAACTTCATGTCGGATAAGTTAAAAAAAATCTCCCCAACTTCTAGTTCTTATCAACTTTTATCTTTTGTCCACTATTTCACTCAAGTAAAACGCAGGTGATTACTCAATCAACATACAAATGTTATTTTACCTTAATCTTATATAAATTATAAATATTCAGTCAAATAAAAATTCTAAAAAATTGAAACTTGAGCTAACCAAATTCAGTAGATCTCTATCCAATGTAACTCAAGAGTTGGAAAAAGCTAGAAAGGAGTTAGAGATAGCACAAAATAATCTTATTCAAAACAGGATGGATGTTGAGGCTATTGAAAATGTTAAGATACATACTGATAGTGTCATAAAGTGGAATGAGTTGGAAGAGAATATGATGCAAGATGGTAAACAAAGATCCAAAACAAGAGTATGCAGGTTTTATGTAACACCCTTCTAAACCCCACGGATATTCATGTAATATTAAGAATTTAAATCAGATCTTGATGCTTAGGAGGGGATTTCAATTCTGTTTCTTCTAGTGAGGAACGAGTCGGAATATCTAAGAGAAACAACAACAAAGAGATGGAGATCTTTAAGAGTTTTATCGAGGAGATGGAGGTGGTGGATGTACCCACCATAGGCGGCAAATTTACTTGGTTTAATAGTAATGGAAAATCAATGAGTCGGACTGATAGATTCTTGTTGTCGGATAAGTTCATTGAAGATTGGAAAGTGGATGCCCAAAGGATTGGAAAGAGAGACATATTCGACCCCACTCCGATTTGGTTACAAGACAATAGGAAAGATTGGGGGCCAAAACCGTTTAGATTCAATAATTTATTGTTCAATCACGAGGATTTTGTTTCCTTTGTCACCAAAGAATGGGCCAATATTCATTGCAAGGGGAGAGGCGATTTTTGCTTGGTTGAGAAGTTGAAGGTTCTTAAAGGTCGCATTCGGTGGTGGAACAAAACCGTTTATGGGTGGATTGACTTGAATATTGGGAAAGCCGAAGAGGAGATGCACCATTTAGATAACATGTTTGTTCATTTTGCAGGCACCGTTCCGGAAGAGGTGGTTTTGAAGAGAACAAAAGAGGTGGCGGTCTTTTGGGATAACATTAACAAGAAGGAAGGTTTTCTTCGTTTGAAGTCTAGACAACTTTGGCTTTCCGAAGGAGACAATAATACTCTTTTTTTTCATAATTCTCTAAGGGATAGAAGGAGAAGAAACTTGATGTGCTCTCTTGAATCTAGTAAAGGAAAGTTGGGAGAACCTCACGACATTAAAGATTACGTCTTTAATCATTTCAAAAGGTTTTTCAAGGAGGTTGTGGAAAGTCGGCCGGAGTTTAGAGGAATTAGGTTAAATTCTTTGTCTAATGTTGATTCTTTGGAGTTGGAGAAGCTTTTTACGGAAGAGGAAGTTAAGGAGTCGATTTGGTCGTGTGATGGGAATAAAAGTCCCGGTGCGGATGGTTTCACTTTAGAATTTTTCAAGAGGTTTTGGTTTTTGCTAAAAGATGATTTGATGGCTCTTTGTAACGATTTCCACTCCAAGGGAGCCTTAGTGAAATCCATAACATCCTCGTTTTTGGCTTTAATTCCAAAAACTAAAAACCTGCAAGATTTGTTTGAATACCGCCATATTTGTTTGGTTGGAAGCATTTATAAAATTCTTGCGAAGCTTTTAACCTCTAGAATCAAAAGGGTTGTCGGTAAGTTGGTGTCTCCGAACCAAACCGCGTTTGTTCTGGGAAGAAATATGATGGATGGAGTTTTGATGGTGAACGAGATTCTTGATTGGGAAAAGAGAAAGAAAAGGAGTTGTCTTTTGCTTAAGGTAGACTTTGAAAAGGCCTATGACTCCGTCTCTTGAAATTTCGTTAGGTTCGTCATGGATAGAATGGGCTTTAGCAAGAGATGGATGAAATGGATGGAAGCGTGTGTCTTTACTAGTCATATGTCCGTATTGGTGAGCGGAAGTGCCACCGAAAGACTTTAAGGCTCAAAAAGGTCTCCGTCAAGGTGATCCTTTGTCTCCTTTCATTTTTGTTCTTGTCATGGAGGGCCTAACCGCGTTGGTGAAAAAGGCGGTGGAGGTGGGGGAGTTTAAACCCTTTGTGTTCGGTGAAGAGGACCATGTTGACATTCTTCAATTCGCGGACGACACTGTTATCTTAGGCGAGCCTACTTGCGATAACCTTTGGAACTTGAAAGTGATTTTGAGAAGTTTTGAACTTGTATCGGGTTTGAAAATCAATTTTTCAAAAGGTAACGTTCTAGGTGTGCATGTTGGGGACTGATTTATGAATACGACTTCTTTGTTTCTTTCTTGCAAGAAAAGTTCGGTTCCATTCAAATTCTTAGGTGTTATGGTGGGTATTTGTCCTAGGAAGATCAAAGCTTGGAAGGAGGTTTTAAAAAACATTAAGGATAGATTGTCGGCTTGGAAAGGTAGGAATATCTCTTTTGGGGGGAGGATAACTCTAATTAACGCGGTGCTCAACGCAATACCGACGTTCACTCTTTCTTTCTACAAAGCCCCTTCAAAAATAATCAAAAAGATAAGAGGTCTTCAAAGCAACTTCTTGTAGAGCGGAAACGTGAATAAATGGAGCATCCATTGGGTGAGATGGGAGATTGTTTGTAAACCCAAAGTGAAGGGCGGTTTGGGAATTAGGGATGTTCGTGAGGTGAATAGATCCCTCCTTCTAAAATGGAAATGGCGTATTTTAACGGAGAAAAATTCAATTTGGAGTAGATTCATCGAATTGAGATACTTAAATCCTAAGCTTAAGGTTCAAGCGACGGGAGAGGAAGTTTTAAATTCAGATGATTCCATTTGGTGGAGGGACGTCATCAACAATGACTTGAGCTTGAGCTCCTTCGAGCAAGGTTTTTCCGGTTGTGTAAAGTGCATTCCAAAAAACGGTAATAACATTCTGTTTTGGTATAGTAATTGGTTGGGAAACCAATCAATTCGCGTTTTATTCCCGGATCTGTATGCTTTTGCAGCTAAAAAACTTTGCTTGATCGAGGACGCAATTTTGTGGCAGGATGGTGTGGCTGAGTGGAACCGTAACAGTCTGCTGGCCGAGACTTTCTTTGATGTTCCTGTTATCAATTCAGCAGCTTCAGCCACTGTTCTGCCGGCAGCAGCTGCTAGGTGGAACCAGTTTCGGGCCTCTCTGTCGGTGCCGGTTCTGGACAGCAGGGAGGAGGACGCTTTCGATTGGATGCTGAATCAAGATGGTCTTTTCTCTGTTGGCAGCATATCAAAACTGGAGGTGGAAAGCAAGGACATGGCTTGGCCGATCGCAACGGTAAGAAATATGATGGTTGTTTGGAATTTATGTTTACCACTTAGGATAAGAGTGTTTGCTTGGAGACTCTTTTCGAACAAACCCCCGTTAAAAGATCTTCTGCTACTTAGGAATGTTCCTAATATAAGTTCGGTTGATTGCGTATTTTGCCTAGCACATCAGGAGAACTTAAACCATTTGTTTTTCGAATGTCTTGTTTCTAGAAGAATTTGGAGTAGTATCTTGTGTTGGATAGGGGTTGATTCAAATATGTCTTTAGTAGAGTTTTTGGATTTTGGCAACATTCAAGACAAGGTGAAAAATGCTAATAGCAAGATCAAGATTAACACCATATGGATAGCAACCATTTGGAGTATTTGGCTCATGAGAAATGCGATCATTTTTAGAACAAGTCTTATTGCTATGATGTGGTGTTTTCTAATGTAATTTTTCTTTCTTGGAGATGTATGGCTTTAAGTCCATCTTTGTATCATAATAGCTTCTATGATTGGTACAAATTACCGCTTTCCTGTATCAACTCTGTTTAGAGCTCTTGTTTTGTAAGGGTTGCACCCCTAGTGCGATATCTTATAAATTGCTTATTGAAAAAAAAATCAGAGTAATTCATAAAAAGGGTGCAACATTTCTTCATAAAACTTCTTAATAAAAACATCCTGCTCCGTAACACGGGTGTCATACCCCAAAATTTGCCCACAGTATTTCTCTTATTCAAGCTTCAAGTCCATATGCAAAAGCTCATAGACACACTCTCCCATACAAGGCCCTGAACTAGGATTTAGGTCAGGCAAAAGAAAATCATTGAATCAATGGCTCAAGGTGGTTCCATAGGGTCACCAACATCCCAAAGAATCTCCCTGTAAAGTTTCAAGTCAAACAGAGCAAATTTAGTCCCTCAAATCCTGATTAGGTCAACAGTCGACTCTCAAGGGCAAAATAGTCATTTCAAATCAATATACAATCAAAGTTCAAGATATTTGGTCAACAATATCCTCATACCCATAAAATCATCATTTGGTCAAGGGTTGATCATGATGATGCAAGGAAAGATCAGAAAAGTCAAAAGTCAAAAGTTACTATTTTGGGCATGAACTGAAAAAGTCAATCAAACTTTGAAAATTCACCAAATATTCATACTTCATCAGAAAAATTCCCACTAAATCTCATTGTAAAGGGAATTCATTCCTCTATCCAAGGGTCCAAGAATCAAAGCTCATAGGTCAATGGTTTAAGAGATATGGCTTCATACATTATAGGTCCTTTTCAAATGTCAACCAAAAGACACTTTTTTCAAAAGGACATAAAATGAGCATGGAAAATAATTTCGATATGAGACCAAAGACACTGGTTAGAGGACTCTCTAAGGTTTCTAAAAAGTCCTAGAACACTTCCATACCTCAAAAATTGAGAGAGATAGGCCTTGTCAAAGTTGGACAAATTTGAGAAGGAAAATATGAAATAAAGGGCCTCAAATTGATTTCTTTTGCAAAAGAGGCCCAAGTTTTATGGCCCAATCTTGTTCCTCAAGACATCAAGGAGACCTAATCTGATTGCCACGATTTATTTGAGATTATTTGATTTTTATGTGAATTTTTATTCATTAAAATCAATTTAATCAAGTAATTAAAAAGAAAAATACAAAAGAAATTTGATTTGCTTTGATTCTAATCAAATATAATCATCCAAATATCCAATATTTAGTGCAAATTTCGTGACAATTGTTTTGGAAAAATTGAGAGAAGATTAGATCAAGATTGGCCAAAATTGGAAAGATCATGAACCAAATTCCAATCAAATTTTCATAATTCCCAATCAAAAGATTCTAACAGATTTGCTCCAAGTTTGTTAACCTAATCCATTCTATGATAAATAGTGAGCAATTGCAGACCCCTAAGAGGAGGATTTTGGCCGCCTAAAACAACCCCAAACCGAGTTCATAATACTCAAGAAAAATTGAAATTGATGCTTGGAGTGTGGATCGATTAAAGTAGTTTTGAAGCCTCAAGCACATTCCTGGAATACCCCTGAGTGATTCACGATCTCCACCAAGCTCGGAAACACCCGGAATCACGTTCGAACAAGCCACGGTTTGCTTGTTCTCTCTTTGCTTCGATTGCGACTGTTCATGCATCATAAATTGATTTCAATTGTATAATTGTGTTTCTCTTGATGTTTACAATCTTTCTGTGTGATTAATTCGATTTTGATTGCGTTTTGAGAGTTATGCCATTGTTAGGTTTGTTGAGCTCCGATTTGGGGATTCTGGAATTAGACAGAATTAGCCAAAACCAATGGTATCATTGAATCCAGGAGATGATTTATAGTCGAATCATGTTCCATAATCTAATTTATATGGTGTTTTTGTTGAGTTTGAATTTAACAGGTTTTAGCCATGGAAATATCGCAGCAAGATTGGAGGTTAAACCGTAGCAAAACTTCTGGGCATGAAGGACGAAGAAGACGACTCCTCTAGGCTGGGCGCGAATTTTAAATCAATTAACAATGTTTTTTCTTATATTATAATTATGGTCGATACCACTAACAGCGTGTTAACAATGGCTCAGTGGAGGGGCGGTCAAAATTGCGTAAGTCCAAGGAGAGGTGGGTTCGATTCCTGCCTCGCACAAGTTTTTTTGTTTATTTTCCTATGGTGAGTCTTCCTTGCAGATTGTGTACGTGCAGCATCCTCATGACCATGATACACCCTCAATCATCCATCCTCGGATCACTCCACATGTCAATCCAACGCCTATGAGGACGCAGGCGTACCATAGGCCTCACAAATCAACCACACCAGAATGTTCAGCTGAGTTTCCTATATTATTTGCTTTATTATTTTTTTTTTAGTTCTTTTTATTTTACTTGTTTTAAATATTTGTTCTAAAATCCTGTTAAACAAATTTATTTTTTATATAAAATTAATTTCTCCTTTTTTCTAAAAAGCATAATAAATAATGAAATATATTTATTTGTTTTAATTGTATTTTAATTGTTTTTTTTTTTGTTTAATTTAAATTGTTTAGCTTATTTATTTGATTATTAATTTTATTCATTGTTAAAAAACACATATTAGGGTTAGGGATTTAATCGAATCCTATTTTCACTGATTTAATTAATTAGGTTGAAAATCAATAATTAATTAATTTGATTTTCATCTTTCATATTAAACTTAGTCAATTGGTGCCATAATCAGGGTTTACGAGGATCATTCCTACACTAAAAATCTTCTTTTTCTGTGCCTTTTCAGGATTGTCTTTCCAGATGCCTTCCGAATACGCGCCTATTCCAAAACACGAAGTTAAGTAATCTACTGAATTTAAATTCTATTTGGTTTATTTTTAAGAAGTAGGGTTTGTTGCATTCATCTCTCTCTTCTGCCTTTGCCTTTTTAGGTTTACCTCCGAGGTTTTCCTCCGACCACTAACCATATCAGATCAAATGCAAAAAGCTAAGTACCTTTCATTTATTTACTCATTTCAATTTATTGTCTCGACCTTCTTATTTTAGGGTTAGAGATGTTCGCCTCTGAATTAGCCATACACTCACCCCATTTTTATTTTGTTTGCCTTTCAGGGTTCGATAATTGCCAAAGCTACATTGGTAACCCTAAAACCCTAACCTAGATATTTTTTCTTTGTATATTATTACTTATGTCAAACCCTATTAAGGGATCCGCTGGTTTCACTTTCCCCCTCCCCTTTATTGCTTTATATAATGCGTGGTTAGTAAAATAGGGAGTGCAACTCTGAATCAATCAGAATCACTAATTATAAGATAAAATATCTGAACATAACCACGTGATTGTTGCACACACGCACCCTTTGGGTAACCTCTCTGTTGCCTTGTTGCCTTGTTGCCTTGTTGTCTGTTGCCTTTGTGTTTTTGCAGAATAAGCCACGTCCCTCGAATTCGAAGATACCTCAGCCATGCTGCCTCGAATACTAAAGGTCATAAGACCCTAAATGATGCTGCCTTCGATACGCAATATGACCTCGACCCTCGGAAGTTGCCCACGAAAAAAGGCTGAGGTATCTTCTGGTTGCCTAACAAAAATGGCTTATTCTGATCCTTGCCTTAGACTACCTGCCCCTCTATGGCATGGGACAGTCTTATGGCAAAGGATGCTTCGATGACCCTTCAACCTCCAAACGAAAGGCTTCCTGCCCTCTTATGGCAAGGATAGACCCTTTCATTCTGAAAGGCTAAAAAGAGACCTATCATCTGAGTTTAAGGTAATTGCCCCTAATTGCCTTGCAATGCTCCAACTTTCATTATATTCTTTTTCATAATTTTTCAAAAGGGCGACGCTCATTTACGAGCTAAAGTCCCTATCTCTTTCATCTACATTTTCTAAACAAACGAGCAAGCAAAGCAATTAAGAGCCCATGGAAAACCATGGATGCAAAGGGTGCCTTACACCTTCCCTTTGCATAAATTACCCCCCGAACTTAGATTTCTTAAAAGGTTTTTTTCTGTTTCTTTTTGCCTTTCCGAATATTGTTTGGATAAAATAAAAGTCGGTGGCGACTCTTGCTTGCCGCGACATTTCGATCGATAAAAAGTCAGTTCACCGTATTACAACGGGTTCTCAAAATTCATACTTCAACATCTCAGAGAAATAATTTATTCAAAAACATCTTTATTAATTAAAATACTTCAACTTAAAATGTATCGTCAACTTCATAATTCATAAATCTTGTTTAAATCATTTTTAAAACAAGATAAAACACTTCAAATACATCATCATCAACATATAATTTAATTCAAACGATCCCCAACAATCCTATGTTACATCTATTAGAGCTAGACCCTCGTTATCTTTTACAATTTATTCTCTAACTATAATCATTAAATAACAAAATAAAATAGTTTATATCCAGAATATATAAAATTAATTCTTTTAAACATTTAAATTACAATTGAATCTCTAAGTTAGTAATTTTCCTCTCTCTCTAAACCCTAAACTCTAAACCCCTTTCTCTCACTCATTTTTTCTTTTTTTCTTTCTTTTAAGTAAATTTTAACCCTCATTATTATGTCATTTTTTCTTTGTAATCATTTTCAACTCTTCCTTCTTTACTTATCTCTCAATATCACACATGAAGTATCTTTAGACTCGATGTATCCATTTTGATTACCATTCTAATTAGGGGTGGCAAAACGGGCCGTCCGCCTTAAGCTCGCCAAAAATGAGTGGGGTGGGCAAATCCGCCAAATAGAAATGGACATAAAAATCATGTCCGCCCCGCCAAGGTGGTGGGCGGCGGACTTGCCCGCCTATTTTTTTATTCATTTATTTTTCATTTTTTAATAGATTAATATGCTTTTTTGTAACCTTTAATTAAATTTTGCACTTATTTTTTAGAATAATTTTTTATAAAACATCTTTTTAACAAATTTTACTTAAAATAATATTAGATATATTTACAAATAAATGTATAAATTAAAACCTTCAACAATTGAAATGATTAGAGTTAACTAGAAAATTGCAGACTTAAGGCGGGCTTTGGCAGACGGCAGATTTTGGCGGGGCATGTTTTTGGCAGGTAGCGGATTTCAGCGGGACGAACTTTGGTGGGTGGCGGGCACAAAATCCTAATCTAACCCGCCATTTTTTGATGGGTGCGCAGATCAATCCAGCGGGCCATAGTCCGTTTTGCCACCCCTAATCCAACATATCAAGTCAATTGCATGACATCTTTTATATTTAAAAAATTTTAATAGTATTTCCAACAAACTATTATCTTGATTGAGCAGCCACCTGTCATGATAACTTCCCTATTTGGATTTCTAAATTTTTTTATCAATGTTTCATCGTTTTTGTTGGATATTTCTTGAATTTTTATGATCGCTTCCAATGTACTTGTGCGATCTACATAAAATGAGTCAAAGTTGCCTATAAAGAAGAAGGCTTATTGGGTTGTTGAATCTCATGAGATGCTTAGCCTCATTGTTCACCCTTATTAAAATTTGGGTGGTCTTTTCACCCTAGATTTTAGGTGTTGGAGTATGGATCACTTTTCTAATAGTTCACATGTACTTGTTTTTTTTTTTCTTCTGTTGATACAAACTATAGAAAAACACTTGCAATTTGCATGTCCATCACCAATAATATCATACATAAAGACATGTATGATATTATTGTTAGATTGTTGTTGCACTTTCTAACTACTTCGTCAAGACTTCCAACCGAGCACTCACTTATTATGAATAGATAACAAGTCACTTTAAGTGTCAAGTTCTAGCATTCCTTTCCTTCTGAAACATCTATCTAATAATGCATAATATTTGTTTCGCATCATATTCTCTATGAAATTGTTTACCTCGCATCCAAAAAAAAATTCTTGAGTGTTCTTTTAGGGAGGCATCAAAGATCATACGAGTGTGACCCATCACTCCATGCATGAAATATTTTACTCTTTCCAAACAAAACACGGGATTTACCCCAAACTAATCTAAGAATCAAGCGAGAGATTTTATAATAGGCTAAGTTCGTGGACCAAACAAAAAAATTGACGAACAATCTCACGAACTATGAAGCGCCGACACGTCATTCAGAAGGCGTGTCGCCGTGTCGGACACGGATACTCGTACTCGTATTATTTTATTTTAATGGATTTATGTTTTTTTTTTGTTGATTGAAAGTACTAAGTTTAAATATATGTAAATTTTGCTTCTTGTTTTAAACTCTTTATAAATTGTGCTCATACATTACATTATTATATTAATATATAAAATATATATAGCCGTGTCTTCGTCCTATGTTTTCTATATTAGCGGAGTCCTCGTGTCCGTATCCGTGTCGTGTCCCGTGTCCGTGTCCGAGTCCGGACTTCATAGCTCACGAACCAAATGAGAACTTTTATACCAGACTGAACTCACAAACCAAATGAAGACTTCCATAGATAATCTCGCGAACCAAATGAGATATTTTATTGTCTTACCTCACTAACAAAACATCAACTCCTCACAATAGATATTACACAAGACATAAATGTTAAATTATAATTCCTTGTGTCGAAAAGATTTGATTTTGTTTAGAAGTGTGGAAACAGTTTGTTACACACAGATTTGTTTTAGATCTAGATAGATTTAATTTAGATTTAAAATATATTAGCTTTGATTTAGTTCCAAAATAGGTATTTTGGGCTATTATAGTTTTGGGCTTTGGCTTCGGGAGCAAGCTAACCTAAATCTATAAATAGGGAGTAACCCTCATTATTTTGTAATCAAGTCAAAAGGTTGTATTCACAGAAGTTACAGTTGCAAGTGAATAACAAAGTTTTTCACAGTTTGTGGGTAGAGAGTTACTCTGCAGAAACCCTAATCTCTTTTTCTTCTTTAAATTTCTTTTCTCTTTTCATTGTTATCGTGTGGTGATAACAATCTTGTTCATCAAGATTGATAGAAATTCATCATAGGTTTTGGTGAATTTTCAACATCTAGTATCAGAGCTCCGGTTTATCGATCAAAGGAAGAAGAAGAAGAAAGTCACGATGGTGGTAAATTATGGAAATGAAAATTATCCAGCAAGTCTACCAATTCTGAAAGTATATAACTATGAGAATTGGTGCAAACAGATGAAGGTTCTATTTAGGTGTTAAGGTCTTTGGGATCTTGTAAAGGATGGAGTAGAAGAGCTTGAAGAAGACGTTTCAGAAGAAGAAAAGAAAAAACATAAAGAATCGAAGAAGAAGGAGAGTTATAAAGCCTTTTTTATAATTCATCAATGTCTGAGTCCAGACAACTTCGAAAAGGTTAGTGATTCTTAATTTACAAAAGAAGCTTGAGAGATTCTTGAAAAATCCTTTGGAGGCGCGGAGAAGGTGAAAGAGGTGAGGTTACAAACTCACGAGAGAATGTATGAATTACTTCAGATGGAAGATAGTGAAAGCATAACTGATTTCTTCACTAGGGTTACGAAACTAGTTAATTAAATCAAGATATGTGAAGAAACATTAACAACAAGAGCTGTTGTTTCAAAGATCTTGAGGTCTTTGGCCCCTAAGTTGACCACGTGGTGGTAGCCATAGAAGAAACAAAGGATTTATCGAAATTGACAAAGGAAGAACTTCAAGGGACGCTTGAATCTCATGAACAACGAATGATTGAAAGAGCAGCAAGAAAGTCGAAGAGTGATGTGGCTTTGCAGGCTCAGTCGGCAAATAAAGGAAAAGGAAGCTGGAATAGAAATAAAGGAAGAGGTGGCTACAACAATTTGACTAGTCAAAATCAGCAAGAAGGAAGCTGGTCGAATCAGAGAAAGCCTTCATACCAAGGCAACCAAAGAGGTGGTGCTGCTGGTAGAGGAACAGGTGGTGGTTGAAAGCCTGAAAATAGTCACATTTAGTGTTTTAATTGTCAGAAGTATGGTCATTATTCTACAAAGTGTCCAGTAAAGAATAAGGACCAAGAAAGTGATGCAAAGTTTGCAAAATAACAAGAAGAAGAAGAGATGATATTGATGGTCACAACAAAAGATGAAGATAAATTCAAGGACCGATGGTACTTGGATTCAAGATGCTCATCACACATGTCTGGAAGGAAAGATTGGTTTGTCAACATAAAGCCCTCAATGAAGAACATGGTGAAATTTGCAAATGACAATGCTCTAGCGGCTGAAGGTATTGGAGACGTTTTAATTATGAGGAAATATGGAAAAAGGTCAGTAATTTCCAATGTGTTGTACATACCAGGCATAAAGAGCAACTTGGTCAGCATTGGGCAGTTGGTCAAAAAGAAATACAAAGTGTCGATCGAAGACAAGATGATGAGAGTCGTCGACGCAGGTGGAAGGTTAATCTTGAAGGCTCCTATGTCTCAAAATAGAACCTTCAAGATTGAAATCGATGTGATGGAGCATAAGTTCCTTTCGACTGTAGCTAGTAAAGATGAATGGATGTGGCACTATCGACTAGGTCATCTCAACTTCAAAGACATCAGAGACTTGAAAATAAAGAATATGGTTTCAGGCCTTCCAGAAATTGACATTCCAAACGACGTATGTGAGGAATGTGTGCAAGCAAAGCAACACAAGAATAGCTTCAACAAGGATGCAGGAAGTAAGTCGAAGGCTATTCTCCAAATCATATACTCTGATTTATGTGGTCCAATCCAGGTGGATTTGAATGGAGGTAACAAATACTTTGTTACATTCATAGATGATTTCAGTCGAAAACTGTGGACTTACCAGATCAAGAAGAAAAGTGAAGTGATCGAGGTATTTGTCAAATTTAAATCGATGGTCGAAAGACAAAGTGGTCGAAAGCTTAAAGTTTTGAGAACTGGTGGTGGTGGAGAGTATGTGTCGAAAGACTTCGACATATTAAGTGAGAAAGAAGGGATTGTGCATGAGGTGGTGCCACCCTACACTCCACAACAGAATGGAATTGTAGAAAGGAAGAATTGAACCATCATGAATATGGTGAGAAGAATGTTGAAAGACAAGAGTTTACCTAAAGAATTTTGGGGTGAAGCTGTGTCGAACGACACATATATTCTGAACAGATGATCCTAATAGGATATCATTCGACTAGAGGTTACAAGTTGTTCGACCCAGTGAATAAGAAAGTAGTGATCAGTAGGGACGTGATCATAGATGAGCTTAAAGAATGGGATTGGACTGAAAATGTCAAGAAAGATTCAGTGGGAATCTTACTCGAAGAACCAAAAACTCAAGTCGAAAGAGAAGTTCGAAAAGAGGAGGTTAGAGATCAACCAAGTACAAGTAGACCTCATAGAACAAGACACATGCCTGCACGGTTGCAAGATTGTGTGATTACATCAGATGATATGGTCAATGATGAAGGTGAGATAGTACATTATGCTTTCTACGCAGATGTCGAACCTATCAATGCAGTTGAGGCATTGAAGGACTCGAAGTGGGTGAAAGCTATGAATGAGGAATTGAAGTCCATCGAAGACAACAACACTTGGTCACTTGTCAAATTGCCTCAAGGCAAGAAGGCAATTGATGTGAAATGGGTATACAAAGTGAAGTGTATTCCCAAAGGAGAAGTGACTCGACATAAGGCAAGGCTTGTGGCAAAAGGATTTCTTCAAAAAGAAGGAATTTACTTTGATGAAGGATTTGCACCTGTTGCCAGGATCAAAACAATCAGGTTGGTTATTGGTCTAGAAAAAATAAATAGTTGACACATATGTCAGATGGACGTGAAGTGTGAATTCCTAAATGGACCCTTAGACAAAGAAGTCTATGTTGCACAACCATTTGGGTTTTTGAAACATGGCAAAGAGAGAAAGGTGTACAGGCTGCATAAAGCCATGTATGGATTGAAGCAAACTCCAAGAGCTTGTAATAAGAAGGTCGACGGTTTCCTAAGGGAGAAGGAATTTGTGAAGTGCACAAATGAACATGTAGTATATGTAAGAATAAATAATTTTGAATTTCTTATACTATGTCTCTATGTCGATGACTTGTTAATAACAGGTAGCTGCAAGAAAGAGATTGAAGACTTCAAAGGTGATCTAAGCAAGGAATTCGAAATGTCAGATCTAGGCAACATCTCATATTTCCTTGGCATCAAATTATACAAGAGTAGTAGAGGCTTGATGATGCATGAAAGAATATATGCAAGTGAAGTTCTCAAGAGATTGAGATGGAAGAATGCAATTCGACTTCGACACCTACTGAAACAAGACTGCAACTGTCGAAGAACCCATATAAAGATGATGTCGACCCAACCCAATATAGAAGACTTATTGGGTCATTAAGATACCTTTGTCATATAAGGTCTGACTTAGCATACAGTGTAGGTATATTAAGTAGATTCATGTAGAAACCAAAGGTATCACACCTAGCAGCGGCGAAGAAGATATTGAGGTATCTAAAAGGAACGCTCAACTATGGCATTTCATTTCCTGCAGTTGATAAAGGAAAAGAATGCAAGTTATTTGGGTACACTGATTCGAGTTGGTGTAGTGATGGTGAGGATCAAAAATCTACAGCAGGTTATGTGTTTATGCTAGGTGGTGCACCAGTTGCTTGGAGTTTAAGAAAGGAACCAGTAGTGGCATTATCATCTTGTGAAGCAGAGTACATAGCTGCTTCTCTTTGTGCATGTCAAGCAACATGTATGGTGAACTTGGTCGAGGAAATAACAGGTAAAGATCATGGAGCAATTACCATGAAGATTGACAGCATGTCAGCTATCAACCCGGCGAAGAATCCGATAGCGCATGGTCAAAGCAAGCACATCAAAATGAGGTTCCATTATCTTCGAGAGCAGGTAGCTAAAGGGAATATGAACTTGGAACACTGTACACATAATATGTGCATGCACCACTTGAGATACTTACCCTTATATATTTGCTTGAGATGTTTGATTCATCATTG
Source organism: Vicia villosa (assembly GCF_029867415.1). NCBI lineage: Eukaryota > Viridiplantae > Streptophyta > Magnoliopsida > Fabales > Fabaceae > Vicia > Vicia villosa. The sequence continues at coordinate 131,840,568 of NC_081183.1, forward strand.
TTGCTAAAACTCCAAAGGATTAGGATGGTATTGACTAAAATTGTCAAGGTACTCACTCTCTTTTACTCTTTGCTTAGTATTGTTAGAGCTTAGCACCTTCTCCATGTTTTAAAACTGGTTGTGTATTGTTAAAGCTCTACCTCTTTTAAAATTAACCCTTGGTTTTGTATTGTTAAAGCTCAACCACCACTTTTTTAAAAGCAACCTCTGCCTTGTATTGTTAAAGTTTGACACCTTTTAAAACTTGTTAAGTATTGTTAAAGTTTAACATTTTAAAAATATTTTGAGTATTGTTAAAGCTCAAAAACCAAAAATATTTATACCACTTTGGCTCTTTATTTTCCTTTTAATAGGAACTAAAAATGCTCTGACTTCCCTATTACACTTAAGGGGTATGTAGGCATACTATGCGATGTCTTGTCGAGCACACTTTTAATAAAACTCTTTTCTTACCATCCCACTCCATTTCACAATTGAAAACAATAACAACAAAACAATAATATATATTTTCAAAGAGGTTTCTGTAGAGTACTACAGATGTGAGGGGTGCTAATACATTTCTCTTGCATAATCAACCCCCGAACCTAAGATCTCTGCTTTCCTTTATTAGTTTTGACTTGAAAAACTTCTTTGGGTTTTATTTTTCTCTTTTTCCCATTTCCTTTGGAAACAATAAAGCGCGGTAGCGACTTTCACTAAAATAACGAGTCGGGTCAATCCAATGATCTCCGGTCTCAATTTTTCACTGTTATATTTTTCATAGCATACACATCATTATATCATACATGAAGTACACATTATAGTATAACATGTTAAATAACCCTTATGCGAAGCTTTCACGCAACCCGCTTCAACCCAAACTATTCATTTACATGCCATATAGCAAGCGTACATATGATCTTCCTGTGATGGGTGTAGCGGGGAAAATCTGAGATCGAAGCCATAGGATTGACTCGACTCAATATTTTGTTTGAAATCGCCACCGCGCTTTATTGTTTCCAAAAGAAAAGGGAAAAGAACGTAAAACCCAAAGTTTGTTTTTAAAACAAAAAGAGAACTCAGGTTCGGGTGTTGATTATACAAGGGGGAGGTTTTAAGCACCCCTCATATCTGTGGTACTCCACAGGAAACTTTTTGAAAATCTGTGTCGTGTGTGCTAAAAAACGGTTTGTTTATTTTTAAAATAAGCTCAGCAAAACATTAAGCCTTGTGCCTACATACCTCCTCGGTGCAATGGAGAAGTCAGAGCTAATGTAGTTCCGCTTAAAAGGGAAAAATGTTTTAAAAATGAATAAACACTTTATCGTCGTCGGAGAAAAATACTCAGCCATTGATCTTGATCATGAGAACAAATGAGTTCTTTGCATCGCAAATGAAAGAAGGGCTCCAACTCGGATAAAATCAACAAGTATGCCACTAGCTCTCTCACGCGGAAAAGATCTCATTATATCAATCAATTTCAAAATCGTGGGGTATAACCACTCGTTCCGACAAGTAACAGTGTCTAAACTTTTGAAGAAAAGCCACTAAGGGCAAAAGATATTTTTAAAAGAAAAGGTTTTGAAAAGATTGCAAACATAAGAAGGTTTTGTAAAAAGAGAGAAGATTTTGAAAATTTAAGAATGGGAGGAGATGAAGAGGCTATCCTATTGCGTAAAATAAAAGCTAAGGAAAGAAACGGTCTAACCGAAGAAGAAGCCAACACTTGACATTATGAGTCAAGGTAGATTTCCCATCCTTTGGACTTATCGATACCAAACCAAAATATTACCACTTGGGAATCCAGATGAACTTATTATCTTGGCACCACTTTGCATTAAGCACATTAAAATTCTGACAAAAATCGGGCAGAGTAACGGCTGTTTTCGGGTAAAATCCTTATCTCAATGCCTTGGACTTAACCATCAAGGACTTTCAAGGAAATACCTGCATACACAAACAGACAACAATCCAATGCCAGACAGACAGAATAACAACATAGTAACAATAAAATAAGGGTCCAGAGGCACTAAGTCCATAAGTCCGAATCTCCAAAATGCTCGGGATAGTAACCAATAGTCCGAAAGAGAGCCTTATGTGTTTTTTAGATTTTTGTTGATTATTAGTGTTTTAGCATAAAAGTAAAGTATGGTCCAAGTGGACAAAAAGAAAATAGCGGAAACATAAACATAGTGTCCAAGTGGACAAAGAGAAAATAGCGGAATGTAAATATGATGAAATGATAAAGCATAAAGCAAAATATAAAGAGCAATATAATAAATTGCGGAAATTAAAGTCAATTGTTAAATGTTAAACATAACCATCTTGAAACTTGTCAAGTATGTTATCAAAGTTAGTAAGAAAGATCGATGGTGAGTGAAGGATGTTCTCGGATTTAAATTCAATGCACAGTTATCAGAAGCTTGATAAAATCATAGCGACTACACGATAAACCTCCATAAGTCTTAAATCAACCGCATACAATTCTCTTCCATGTTTGATCTTTTTGATTCGGGACACGAAATATTGCGCTATGTTAAGCAGATCGCCAAGTGATTTATGTAGAAATCACCCTACAACGAGGCCGGTCAAAACTTTATGTGCTAATGCATGCGAGAGAAGCGATATGTAGATCACTCTCCGAAAGCAATACCGCACAAAAAGAAAAATGAGGAGCGATCTAGTCTTTACCAAGAATCCATAAGAATTTCCAAGGTGTTAAGACTTTCATCGATCAAAATAAAAAGAAATAAAAGATGGAACCACATTAAAAGCTCCTTTCATCCATAATTTCAATCACTTAATTTTGCGGATTTGGATTCTCATCCTATCGACGCCCTAAGTCCATTGAAATTAGAGAGAAATTAGGCCTCTAATTTGTGATTCAAAGAAAATATCAAAAGAATGGAGTAGAAGAAGAGTTAGAACCAAAAACAAGTCAAAAATAGCAAAAACAAGCATTTTGCCTCACTGGAAATCGATTACCTCTGTAGGAAATCGATTTCCTGCCTACAAAATTCAGATCTGGCACAAAAAACAGAGTGGAAATCGATTTCCCTCTGTAGGAAATCGATTTCCTGCGCACTGTTTTTAAAAAAACAGCATTATGAACCATAAAACTTGATTTAGACAAACATACAAACACCTTATGATCACATATCCATTGGAGCACAAATTTACCACCAAATCACCATCAAATAGGACCAATATAGCATCAAAGATGCATTGAACACAAGCCACAAAGATCTACATCTTAGAATTTAGGAATTTACCAATTCTTGAATCAAAATGTTGAAGTAGCTTCAAGAACAAGCACAAAGTGTGTAGATCTTTCACAATTGGAGATGAACAACCAAAGAAAAGAGAGAAATGTAGGAGGTTTAGTTCAAAATTAGTAAAATTCAATGTGAATCTCACTAATTCTATGAAAATGAACTTTGGGTGAGGGTTTTGGAAAGGGTGAGAAATGAATTTGCAAGCAATTTTTTGGCTCTCCAAGCTTGAGAAATGAGAGAGTAGAGACCTCTATTTATAGGATGAGAGCAAGAGTAGTGGCAATTTGGTCATTTTGCTCTTGGTTAATTAACTTGTGTTTAATTGGTACTTAAATGACATTTAAATGGTAAAATGAGGTTTAAGTGGGTTTAATGAAGGGGTTAATTTTGATGAGGTGGAAAATTGGTAAAATGATCAAATAAAAAAGGTGCCAAAATGATGTCAAGCTTCCCTCCTTATATTTTTTGAATTTTGCGCACAGGAAATCGATTTCCCATAGGGGTAAATCGATTTCCACCTTCAAATTTTCAAAAATTGTTTTTCTTGCACTGTTTTGATTTTTGCCCGATCTTTTACCTGTAAAATATAAACAAAAGAGACAAAACACATATTTTTTAGATTTTGGTTAGTATGAACAAATAAAAAGCTAAATGTGCTTGATGATTCCCCTCAGAGACGATCACAGTATCAAAGACAGAGCCTCACAATGGTGCTCTTGATTAATGATTAATATGCAATTGATGTATGATTTTAGGGTCAAAAATTGGGGTATGACAGATGCCCCTATTTAAGTTTCTTCGGTTCGGAGATACGATGATTGGAAATCTTCGTTTTGACGAAATTGAAGAAACATAAATATATAAAACACACAATTTTTGAACCTAAAACATAATGCGATGTTTAATGAATGCATATGATGACGATGAAAGACGGCAACACTGGGGAGGCAAAGGAACTCCACTGGGGAAAGCAAAATGTCTTGCGGGAAGAACTCCACTTGGGAAGACAAGACTCTGTTGGAGAGACGAAACTTTGCAGGGAAAAGAAACTTCTCTGGGGAAAACATTTTGCGCCAGAGAGGTTAAAGCATCACCTTTCACTAGGGGTGAGAAAAGGGGGCATCCTCTTTCACTGTGGATGAGAAAATATGCATCCTCTTTCACTGGGGAATCAGAATAGCCATCTTTCATTAACAAAGAACACACCATCATTCCACTGATGATATGAATAGAAATGCATCGACGTACCACTGACGATAAAAATATAACAATATACACCAACGTTCCACTGAAGGTGAAGGGAGATGCCCCGTCGTACCACTGACGATAACAGATACCAACGTTCCACTGAAGGTATGAAGAGAAATACATCGACGTACCACTGACGATGAACAAGATACACCAACGTTCCACTGAAGGTGAACTACCAACGTTCCACTGGAGGTAGAAAAGAGAAACACATTGACGTACCACTGACGATGAAGATATAACATACACCAACGTTCCACTGAAGGTGAGAAGAGAAATACATCGACGTACCACTGACGATGAACAAGATACACCAACGTTCCATTGAAGGTGAAAATATAAAATACACCAACGTTCCACTGAAGGTGAACAACCAACGTTCCACTGGAGGTAGAAAAGAGAAACACATCGACGTACCACTGACGATGAAGATATAACATACACCAACGTTCCACTGAAGGTGAGAAGAGAAATACATCGACGTACCACTGACGATGAACAAGATACACCAACGTTCCACTGAAGGTGAAGATATAACATACACCAACGTTCCACTGAAGGTGAGAAGAGATGCACCGACGTACCACTGACGATGAACAAGATACACCAACGTTCCATTGAAGGTGAACTACCAACGTTCCACTGGAGGTAGAAAAGAGAAACACATCGACGTACCACTGACGATGAAGATATAACATACACCAACGTTCCACTAAAGGTGAGGAGAGATGCACCGATGTACCACTGACGGTGAAGAGCAATCAATAATACTTTGCTTTTCTTTTCAAAGATTGAGAATGCAAACACAAATGCATAATCTCAACATTCATCATCCAGCGACCAAAATTCAATCCATGGCCAAATGGAAAGAAACTGCCAAATAAGACCAGATCAAGTGAGGGAATAACTCACTAGATTTCTGTTTGTAAGCATTTTGAACAACATAACTGAAACATATTATCCACCTAGAAATAAAATTCAGTGGGGATTTCAAGGATATTGAGTATTTTCTGCTTAAGACACTCTAAATGAAAGAGCAATCTGATTGACAATAAACTTCATGATAGCAAATATAAATGCATGACTGTTTTTGATGCATGTTAATGATGCATATGGTGCCAAAACTTAGCACAAGGATTAACTCAAGAGATAGAGTACAAAAATAACATAATCAAGCAATGTCTCAAGCTAAACACTAGAGGTATCATCCACAAACATGAGCAGAAAATGCTACAAACTTTTGATGGCCTCTGAATAAATGCTACCCACACTAGGGGAACATCGGAGCTGAGAGAACAAAATAGTTGAGTTCTTCATCATATTCGAACCAGGCCAAAAGTACATTGAGTGGAATATATTCTTCCTCTTTTGTACATGAATACATCAACATATCCATTCCTTATAATGCACTCATGAATAAAAGTAAAACTTCTTTTATATTTTTCAAAAGATTTTGTTGAGGTCAATTTTCTCTTTGTTTTAAAAAATTACTATCAACAATAAATGACATTTTGAGAGATATGAAAGAAATATGATTGCAAATAACGGGCAAAGGCTCAAACTTTTTAATAGAATGGTAGCCTGCAAAAGGCAAGACCCCACGGATGATTACAAAGTTTGGAAAGTGGTAATTTTGTGGAAAAGGTACATTGAAATGTAATGACCCCATCCTCCCTCTCAACTTGGAATTCCTGAGCAAAGGCTTCCGTTGAAATGTGTTGAACTTCTTCATGATAAACAGATGACTGCTGATGATTAAGTCTTGTCTGATGTAGTTACTTGCCATGAATCCCTAACTTTTGCCTGGACCGCCCTTTCGGGTTTTCAGTCCACCGGGTTCTTTATTCTGTTTATGTCTCTAATTTTTGCTTGGACCGCCCTTTCGGGATTTCAATCCACCGAGACGCTCTTTTTTGCCTAAGCCGCCCTTTCGGGTTTTCAACTTAGCGAGCTGTTATTTTATTATTTTTAGGCGAAGTATTTCTTGACTACATCAGCATTCACGGGACGTGGGAGCTCTTCTCCATCCATAGTTGCAAGAATTAATGCACCGCCAGAGAAGGCTTTCTTAACAACATATGGTCCTTCAAAATTAGGAGTCCACTTGCCCCTTGAATCGGAGGTGAAAGACAAGATCCTTTTGAGCACGAGGTCGCCTTCTCTGAATACACGAGGTCGAACCTTCTTATCAAAAGCTTTCTTCATTCTTTTCTGGTATAATTGACCATGGCATAAAGCCATCATTCTCTTTTCTTCTATCAAATTCAATTGATCAAACCTGCTCTGACACCACTCAGCCTCATATAACTTGGTTTCCATTAAAACTCTCAACGATGGAATCTCAACCTCAATAGGGAGCACTGCTTCCATACCATAAACCAAAGAAAAGGGGGTTGCCCCGGTTGAAGTACGAACAGAGGTGCGGTACCTATGCAAAGCAAATGGGAGCATCTCATGCCAGTCCTTGTACATAATAACCATCTTTTGCACAATCTTCTTAATATTCTTATTTGCTGCTTCAACAGCTCCATTCATCTTTGGCCTATAAGGCGAAGAGTTGTGATGTTCAATATTGAAACTTTCACACAGTTCTCTCATCATACTGTTATTCAAACTCGAGCCATTACCAGTGATGATCTTGCTCGATACACCATATCTGCAGATGATGTTGTTCTTGATAAATCTAACCACAACTTGCTTTGTTACATTAGCATATGAAGCAGCTTCTACCCACTTGGTAAAATAATCAATTGCTACCAGGATGAATCGATGTCCATTCGAAGCCTTGGGTTCAATCATGCCAATCATATCAATACCCCACATAGAGAAAGGCCATGGAGAGGAAATAACATTGAGAAGTGTCGGAGGCACATGAATCTTGTCAGCATACACTTGACATTTGTGACACTTCTTTACAAACTTGTAGCAATCAGATTCCATTGTCAGCCAATAGTAACCTGCTCTAAGCATCTTTTTAGCCATCGAATGTCCATTGGCATGAGTACCAAAAGAACCTTCATGAATTTCATGCATCAACATGTCTGCTTCGTGTCTATCCACGCATCTGAGCAAAACCATGTCATAATTTCTCTTATACAAAACATCAGCATTGATGAAGAAACTGCCAGCCAATCTCCTCAAAGTTTTCTTATCCTTATTTGATGCCCCAAGTGGGTACTCTTGGGTCTGAAGAAAATGCTTAATATCGAAGTACCAAGGCTTCTCATCTGCTGACTCCTCAACTGCAAATACATGAGCAGGTCTATCAAGACGCCTGATTGTAATCCGAGGTTCCTCATTATGGAAATTCACTTTGTACATGGACGACAATGTGGCTAAAGCATCAGCCATCTGATTCTCATCTCGAGGGATGTGGTGGAATTCAACTTTGTTGAAGAATGTTAATAGCCTTCTGGCGTAATCTTTGTAAGGGATTAAACCAGGATGACGAGTTTCCCATTCTCCTTTAATCTGATTAATCACAAGCGCAAAATCTCCATAAACATCGAGAATCTTAATTCTCAGATTAATGGCCTCTTCCATCCCCATGATGCAAGCTTCATATTCAGCAATATTATTTGTACAATCAAAACATATCCTTGCAGTGAAAGGAACATGCGATCCTTGCGGAGTTATAATAATGGCACCAATACCATCGCCATGAACATTAGAAGATCCATCAAAAATTACACCCCATTTGGATCCAGGCTCTGGTCTTTCTTCTGGCAACGGTTCATCCCAGTCTTGAGCTCTCAAATACATTATATCTTCATCTGGGAAGTCCATTATGATGGATTGATGATCATCAATTGGTTGGTGAGTGAGTTACTCTGCCAACACACTTCCGTTCACTGCTTTCTGAGCTCGGTATTCAATATCATATTCTGATAACAACATTTGCCAGCGAGCAATCCTTCCGGTTAACGCAGGTTTTTCAAATATGTACTTAATTGGATCCATTTTGGAAATCAATAGGGTGGTGTGATTTAACATATACTGTCTCAGTCAGCGAGCAGCCCACACCAAAGCACATCAAGTTTTCTCAAGCAGCGAGTATCTTGTTTCGCACTCGGTAAACTTATTGCTAAGGTAGTATATTGCATACTCTTTTCGACCAAACTCGTCATGCTGACCCAACACACATCCCATTGAATTCTCAAGCACTGTGAGGTACATAATCAAAGGTCTTCCCTCAACTGGAGGGAGCAAAATGGGAGGTTCAAGCAGATATTCTTTGATGTTGTCAAAAGCTTTCTGGCAATCTTCATTCCACACACATCCCTGATTTTTCTTTAACAGCTTGAAGATTGGCTCACAGGTAGCAGTCATATTGGAAATGAACCTGGAGATATAATTCAAACGTCCGAGGCAACCTCTCACTTGTTTCTCAGTTTTTGGTGCTGGCATTTCCTGAATTGCTTTAACTTTATCAGGATCTACTTCAATTCCATTCTGACTTACAACAAAACCCAATAATTTTCTGGAACGGACACCAAAAGTGCATTTGTTTGGATTTAAGCGGAGACGATACTTTCTCAAACGCTGAAACAACTTTAAAAGATCCTCCATGTGCCCTTCCTCTGACTGGGACTTGGCAATCATGTCATCCACATAAACCTCAATTTATTTGTGCATCATATCATGGAAAAGAGTGGTCATGGACCTCTGATACGTCGCGCCAGCATTCTTCAACCCAAAAGGTATTACTTTGTAGCAGAATGTCCCCCATGGCGTAATAAAGGTTGACTTTTCCATGTCTTCAGGTGCCATCTTAATCTGGTTGTATCCTGAAAAACCATCCATGAAGGAGAAAACCTCGAACTTTGCCGTACTATCTACCAACATATCAATGTGAGGTAGAGGAAAATCATCTTTCGGACTGGCTTTATTCAAATCTCTATAATCAACACACATGCGAACTTTTCCGTCTTTCTTCGGAACAGGCACAATATTGGCAATCCATTGAGGATATACAGAAGTGACAAGGAAACCTGCGTCTATCTGCTTCAAGACCTCATTCTTAATTTTCTCCGCCATATCGGGATGACTCCTTCTTAGCTTTTGCTTGACAAGAGGACATTCAGGTTTCAACGGCAAACGATGCTCCATAATATCCGTGTCCAACCCAGGCATGTCTTGGTAGGACCACGCAAAAATGTCAACATACTCTTTAAGAAGCTCTACCATCCTCTTCTTAACATCTTGACCAAGCAGTGCCCCAATCTTGACTTCCTTCTTATCCTCTTCAGAACCCAAGTTGATGACTTCCAATGGCTCTTTATATGGTTGAATGGTGTCTTCCTCGTGCTCAAGCAGTCGGGAAATCTCATCAGGAATACATTCATCACTCTCTTCTTCCGCCTCATACACAGGACACTCGAAGTTAGGAGAGGGTGTAGGGTCATTATTTTCAACGGTTTTATTGATTAATCTGCACAAGTGATTATTATTTCAGGAAAAGGAAAGATATATGCAAACATGTAATCGTGCAGATTATGGCAAATGAAAACATTTTTTAAGGTTTTTTGTGTTACCACTTTGCAGAAAAACAAAAAGATAAAAATCATGTATATGCAGAAACAAAATGACTTTTATTGATGATTTTAATGTTTAAAACAAACAGGAAAAAGCTCCAACAACTTCACTTTCATCTTGGGCAGAATGAAAGGATTTTGAAAAACATAAAAGCAGATTACTTTGAAGCATGAGTACACTCAGGAATGTCAATGGTGATCCAATTCTTAATCATCTTTCCATGGGTCACAAAGCTTGGCAATTCTGGCTCTGATTCGTCTTCAATAACAGCGTTCACTTCTGGAGGAGTCGGATGTAGAAACCCAGCACTATGGAACATCTCCTAATAAGGACGAAAAGCAGATTCAAGCTTCATCACAGACTTATCTGAGGCAGAAAATCCCAAACCAACTCTATTCTTGTTCTCTTGCAGACTCATCACTTGTCCCCATACTCCTGAATGTCCATTCTGAACCACCAGCTGAGCATCTTTTAAGGAGGCAATGGAAGCTTCTTCCTTTTTGAATTCGTCATTAAAAGACAGGGCTTGGAATGCAGTTCCAATGATCATTTCATCAGCTTCTATGGCACGGAATGAAGAGAGATGACTAATCCGCAAAGCTTGTTCTCCATTCACGACGACCATCTTTCCATCTTTCACAAATTTCAACTTCTGGTGAAGAGTCGAAGTAACTGCCTCAGCTTCGTGGATCCATGGGCGTCCCAATAAGCAACTGTATGCAGGAAAGATATCCATCACTTGAAAAGTAATCTTGAAGACAAACGGTCCAATACTAATAGGCAAATCAACCTCTCCAACCACTGATTTGTTCGATCCATCAAAAGCCTTGACAATCACATTGCTAAATCTCATTGGTGTGCCACCATAAGACAGCTTAGCAAGAGTGGATTTTGGCATGACATTCAACGATGAGCTAGTATTGATCAACACATTAGACATTAAGTCCTCCTTGCAACTGACAGAGATGTGCAAAGCCAAATTATGATTTCTTACTTCCCCAGGCAAATCTTCATCACTGAAGCTCAAATTGTTACACGCAGTGATGTTACTCACAACCCCATTAAACTGATCCAACGTCACATCATGATCCACAAAGGCTTGATCAAGTATTTTCATCAAAGAATCCCTATGAGCAGGAGAACTCGTCAGCAGCTCCATTATAGAGATCTTGTACGGAGTACGATGCAACTGATCCACAATCTTATAATCACTCATCTTGATAAGCTTTAAAATCTCATCAATTTCCTTTCCTGAAGACGACCCTTCATTAACTTTTGTCGCATCATTATTGTTCACGGGCACTTGAGTAGGATTCCTCTGGACATCCACAACTGTTTGGGGCTGAGTAAAAACTCGTCCACTTCTAGTCACTCTACTAACATCTGCTATATTCTCAACAGAAGACAGAGGCTTAATCTCGACTTCTTTTCCAGCTTCCAACATGGTGGCATTGTATCCGTAAGGTATAGCTTTGTCAGAACTATAAGGTACAGATCCAGGCAAACATATCACAAGAGGTTCGACTGCAGCTTTGCCATAATAACCAATCTCCACACATTCTGGGATTTCAAACCATGGTTCAATCACATTGACATCATCTTCATCTCTATCCCGCAGAATCTCAATGAGCCTTTGATCTATCATCTCTTGTAAGTCTCTTCTCACAATGTAACATCCTCGAGGATTGACCGAACAAATCCTACAAGCAGCATGATTATGCTCATAATGACTATATTCACACAGAGTAGCATGCATCTCTACCAATGATCCTCTGATGTGTTCCACACGATAAATCTTATACTTCCCAGGACACCCATACACCATATTCACAGCAGACGCTTCATGAGTTGGCAATGGATTGTTCTGCACATTTGGGCCAATATCACGGAAGGAAAGCATACCAGAACGGACCAGTCTCTAAACTTCATTCTTCAGAGGCCAACAATTTTCCAAATCATGCCCAGGAGCATTCTGATGAAAAGCACAAGTGGCATCAGAGGATATTCCATCGGAGGAATCACTTGGGCGGCAACCTCACGCCATCTCTGAGCATATTCCTTGAAGGATTCCTTCTCCTTCTGCATCATAGCTCGCAATTGATCCTTATCAGGAGCCATGTCCATATTATACTTGTATTGCTTCACAAACGCTTCAGCTAAGTCATTAAAAGTGCGAATATGGGTGCTATCAAGGCCCATATACCACTTAGAAGCAGCTCCAGTCAAACTGTCTTGGAAATAATGGATCAACAGACGTTGATCATCAGTGTGAGTGGACATCTTCCTTACATACATTACCAGATGTGCCTGAGGATAGGAATTTCCTTTATACTTCTCAAATTCAGGAAACTTGAACTTAGCAGGTACTTTTACATTGGGAACAAGGCAAAGATCATGCACATTCTTTCCAAACAGTTCTTTCCCACGCATGGCTTTCATCTCTTTCTGCAATTCTTCAAACTAATCTTGGAAACCATCCATTCTGTCATGAATTTCACTTGGAGCAGCATCATAAATGGGCTCTGGGACAAAAGGACCAGTATGAACAATAGGAGATATGTTGACCATAACAGGAGTCAACGGACGAGTCATCTCAGGAACAGATAGATAACCTTCAGGCATACCCCAGGGATATCCATTAGGCATACGTTGCTGAGTAGCACCAACAGGAACAGCAGGAATTGTTGTAGCAGCAATTTCAGAAATCACAGTGGCCTGACCTTGTTCTTGGGCATTGGGAGGAGGAACTTGATTCTGATTCTGAGTCTGAGTAGCCATCAATGTCTCAACTAGAGCAGTGAGACGTTCCACACCAGATCTCAAAGTAACAACCTCTTCACGTAGCTCACGATTCTCTTGTTCAAGACCTTCCATCTTCTTCTTGTAGTTAGCTCGAGTGTTATACCGGTGAGATAACTTGATTCTGTATGAAGAACACTGAATAAGACCTCGGGAATACTCTCGGAAGCAAGACCAAAATGCGGAATGATGCATGAAATGCAATGCAAATGACTTTTATTGGTTTTCAAGGAACTTTAAGACATTAATTGTAAACATTAGCAAAAACAACATAACAAAATCTTCATTAATAATGGAAAAGCTTACAAAAGGATTCATAGATCCAAAATTACAAAACAAAGGAAAAGCTAAAAACTAGAAGGGAACACTTCTGACGAAGATCCAACTCCTCTCTGCAGCTTCCTACGGAGCTTCTCCAACTCATCTTCATAAAAGGCCTTCAAATGAGCATTCTCGACCATCAGCTTATCAGCAACTTCCTTCCATGCAACTGAATCTTCATGACTACTAGAGGAAAATAAATCCTCTTGTTGTCTCTTTCGCTTTTCACCATGTTGTTGAAGTAGCTCTTCTTGATGACGAATCTGATCATCCTTTTACATCAACCAACCATTTTGGATACCAAGCATTTCATCTTTTTCTTTCAAATGTATCTTCAACTCTTTATTCTAAATTTCCGAAGCATGAAACTTCTTCTCCCAAGCATCTCTTTCCATTCTCATCTTAGCCATGAGCTCTAGATGCTCCTCACTACTTTCAACAGGAGTAGTGAAAGATAATGGTGGAGTAATGAGTAGAGAAGGCTCCTCGAGTAAATAAGGCATCTGAAAGGTGTGGGCTCTAGCTTGAACCCAATCAGTATAGTCTTTGAGAGCAACACATTGTTTCTTTCCCAAATGTATCTTCCTATCGATATGGTGCCAAGCGCGCACAAACCGATTTCTCATATCCAAATTTCCATCCTGATTAAGATAGAAGATTCCTGACACAAGAATACTAGCGGGTCGCTCCTTCATGGGGTAACAAAATTGACGCCTTGAAAGAATGGGGTTGTAGGTAATTCCTCCTTGTATACCAAGAAGAGGTACATTAGGGTATTCTCCACAACTATCAATAATCTCACCAATGTCATAAGCAGGATTGTACCAATGGATATTCCCATTAGTAAGAGGCATGATCTTCTGAGACCATGAGAGACCATCAGGGTTGCTCAAGAAATCCTTAGTCTGAGGTAAGTGCGAAATAAACCACTTATAGAGCAAAGGAGTGCAACAGTTGATAAGTCCACCTTTCTTATCAGTCCTATGGTGAATGGAATGATAAGTATCTCCAAGCAAAGTAGGCACAGGATTCCCAATCATGAAAATCCGAATAGCATTATGTCGCGGGCGAAAAATCGTATGTCTTTTTTCGGATGAGACACCTGATGCCTTCTTTGGGCTCGAGTGCTCAAAAAAATGATTTTTCTTTTGTACCGACCAAACTTTTTATTATTTCCAAAGGAGGAAAAGGAAAAAAGCTGCAATAACCTAAAAAGTGGGGGGAGATCTTGGGTAAGAGGGTTGGTTATACGAAGGGAAGGTATTAGCACCCAACGTATCTGTAGTACTCTACAGGGTTCTTTATTGTTTTTTATTCTATGCTACGGTGAAGGTTCTGTTGTGAAATAGGTGGGACCTAAGGTGTTTGTTTGATTATGCTCGCAAAGATCATCGAGATCCTCTGCATACATATCCCTTAGAGGGAATCAGAGCATCTGTAGCTCGGGGTCTACGGGTGCTAAGGTTTGAATGTTTTTTTTTTGTTTTGTTTTGCTCGCCAAGGATCGACCTTGTGCCTACGTATTCTCAAAGGGATGTTGAGAAAGTCAGAGCAATCGTAGTTCCCACTTATGCTAGTGGAAGCAAAGGAAAAGAGACAAATGTCATCTAAATGTTCGATGTATCTAATCTATATCATCACATACATCTGTTTGATTTTTGTTTGTTTAACCAGCCTTGTGGCAAAAACTTTCAATGAAGTCAGCCTTGTGACAAAAAGTTTTGATTAATCAGCCAGCCTCGTGGCAAAAGTTTCAATGAAGTCAGCCTTGTGACAAAAACTTTGATTAATCATCCAGTACGGTGGTAAAACAGTTTGATTGATTAGCCAGCCTTGTGGCAAAAAAGTTTGATTGATTGATTGATTGTTTGTGATGATATAGAAGAGATACTCCTAGCATAGAGATGAAAAATGTCTAATCTCCTAGGGTATTTGATTTGGATATTGGGATGCTTATAAGAAGCCCGTGGGTCCTTGTACGAAGCCCAAGAGGAGACTATCCGAGGGTCCTTGCATTGTAAGCCCAAGAGGAGGCTATGGGAGGGACAATCCAGGGTCCTTGCATTGTAAGCCCAAGAGGAGGCTATGGGAGGGTCACTCGTTTGTACAAAGCCCAAGGGGAGGCATGGTATAGTTGGTTTGAGCTCTTAGAGCGATTTCACCGGGAAACCATACTCTATGTCCTAACCTAAACTAGTGGAGATTCTTTGCACGAAGCCCAATAGGAGGCTATGGGGAACCTAGTGTTGTACTAAGTTGAACAAGCATATAACACAATCACAAGTATGAACAAGTACGAACAAACATGAACAAGTACATGAACAAATATGAACAGTTATACATATATGACAAAGTGTGTGTATATAATGGAGTTTATGAAGGAAATATACCTGTAAGCATGATCCATTTGTATACACAGGGCTCGGGACTCACACTCGGGGAGAAGTCCACTTGAGTTTATTCAAAGCTATGTAAACAGGTATTTACAAAGGGGCTTGGGACTTATACCTACATGGAGGCCCATGGTATATTTTTGGGAAGATTTAAAGAAACCTTCATTTTTGATTTGTTATTCAAAGTTAAAAATCAAACTGATCGAGATATGTACAAAAGGCGTACAATGAAATACCTAATTTCATGTACTGGAGTGGGTATGTACAAAAGGGCTTGGGACTTATACCTACATGGAGGCCCATGGTATATTTACAAAAACATGGTTGATTGTTTTATTTACAGACGCGTTGTTTGAAAAACTGTTTGAAAGTTTGTTTTGAAAGAAGTTTATTGTTTAAAGAAAAAAAACTGTATAAAAGGAAAAAGGAGTGGGTCTTATACTCTCTAATATTCGAGAGGCCCCACTGTTTTGAAAATTAATTGATTAGTCAAAAGAATTTAATCAAAAAGAAGTGGTTTATCGTTTGAAAAAGAATCGCGATCGCTCGTTTTAAAACGATTTGAATTTGACAAAAGTCAACTTAATTAAGTTAAAACAAGTTTTAATACTTAATTAAGACCTAAGTGATTAGGGTTTGATCACAAAAATATTTACAAGTGATTAGGTTAACAAATAATGAAAAAAAACAATATTTAAAGTATTTAAAAATACTTAAAAACATGTCATTTTAAACCTAATTAAAACATATTAAATAAATCCTTTTTTGTGATTTTTTTTAATGTTGTCAAAATAGGTATATTAAATAAGAAGTGTGTAAAAAATGAATAAAAAATGAGTTAATTTGATTGGTTAAATAATTAGATAAAGTTTGTTAAAAAAATGAAGAAAAAAGGTGATAAAAAATTGGTTTTGTCTCCCAAAGGGTTTGAACCCACGCCCTAGTGCTTACCAACCAAAACACTAACCAGCTGAGCTGTGTGTGCAGCTTGTTTATGATACGCTTTCAACTCATTATATTTTAAAACAAATATTTGAATTCTTTGAACGAAAATCTGGCGCCAAGAACACACCATAACTGAAATTCAAAAATCTTCAAAACTGTGTTGTTTGGATCGATCAAAGGGTCTATCTCACTCGGTTTTTCACAAGGAACATGATGGTGATCTCAGAATTCATTTATTTTCACTCTAAGGGGGTCAATTTTGTGATGAACACGAAGAACCCTAAAACTGAAATTCAATGTGAAATCGTGTATGATCATGATATGATGCAATTGATTGAGGGTTAATGATCAGTGATAGTGCAGAAACAAGATGGTAAACCAGTTTTTCATTTATGATGCATGTATGTTAGAGTTTGAAGTTCATGTTACTTACCTTCAAAAACGGCCAATCTGGAAATTGATTTCTGCAAAAGAGAAGTTCCAGTTGTTGTTTGATGATCTGAACAGCTTCAGTGAACCTTATGGAACATGTTTGAATGCTTGGAATGGATTGAATTCACCTGAGTATATCCATGGAACCCGATCTGCAGTTGCTTTGAAGTGAGGATCGAATTTGATGATGGAGGTGTTTCAGGTCATGGATGATGATTGGTATAGCTCATATATGATATATGGAATGTGTTTGGATGATTAACTTGGACAGATATGGGCTGGTGTGAATTTTGGCATGATAAGGCTCTCTTTATGCAAACATGGTGGTTGAAGAGTGATTCTGAGATTTAGGTGTTTTTGGGGTGTGTGGATGGATCAAACACATCACATTTGATGTTTATGAGATGTTAGAACCCTCACTTTGGTCAGAACTTCAAAGGTTTAGAGGTTGAGAATTTCACCTCTTTGAAACTTAAGAAACTTGCATTCTAAGAAAGAAGAGAGAAAACCTATAATTGTGAGGTTTTGGTGTGAATTGAAGAGTGATTTGAACCTCTATTTATAGGCCAAAGTTTCTGAATACAAAGCTCTTGCAAGTTGATCAAGAATGATGACTTGGCTTAAGAGATAAAATGGCATCTTTTGCATTTAATGCATATGGTTAAAAGTAACTAAACCATGGTTAATTTCCAAGCTTCTTATCCTCTTCCATTCTGATCTTCAAATCAGAAAATATCATTCAATCATTGCTTCTATGCATCATTGCTTGGATTATAGGTCATGTAGTCTTGAAACTTAGTGAAAAATGGTGAAAATTCAAGTGAAAAAGTTCACTAATGTCAAAATTCAAAACCATGGCTACACTCCATATTTTTTCATGCTCTTGGACATTTTGGAAAGCTCATATTACACAATTCAAAACCCTAGTTGAAAGTTTTCTTCAAGACCTTTAAGGAAATGGGTGAAAAAGATCTATGAACTTTGAGAAAAATGAAGTTTTAAGTGAAGTATTCAAAAAGTACCAACTTTGAAGCACCATATCTCTTAAATGATTGATCTTATGGAAAAAATTTATATGTGTCAAAGTTGTTTATTGGATCAAAATCTACAACTTTCATGTTGGAAGTTTTTTTCAGTTTGTAGGTGAAATTTTGAGAAATTCCCTTCCAAAGTTTGGAAAAAACCATTGAAAAACACTTAGAAAATTTTCTAAGTATGGAAAGTCAAACTTTGACTTTTTGATTCTTGATTGATTTTCTTGATTTTTCTTGATCAAATGACTTCATATATCATATATTGATGATTTAAAACTTCAAAAGTCATGGTTGACCAAAATTCCCCAAAAGTCAATGGTGATCTTGTACAGTTGACTTTTTCAGACGAATCGCGTTTCTGGAGATTTCAAATGAACCAAGCTATCCTTATCAAATGAATGGTATGAATGAATCACATTGAGACATTAGAGGATATTGAACCATAGTTTGAGTTGTGACACCATGTCCTGATTAAAAAGTCAGTTGTTCAGATGAATTAGGTCAAAAAAACCCTAATTGTCGACCTGATGAAATTGATGACTGTAGGTCTTGAATTGAGGTGTAATTTCCATTGTATGTTGTCATAGGGATTATTTGAGGATGATTGAAACCTTTGATTGACTTCCTGGAGATTTTTAGGGTTTCCCAAATGTGATCCCTGATTTTGGTCCCTGATAATTCAAAACCCTGATCTGAGGATTTGTCTGATCAATCTTTGTGTAGGAGATGTCTTGAGCTAATGGATTAGGTCAAAATGATGTACTTGGGGTCTTGAGGTCATGTCCCAAGTCATTATGTCAAATTCTGAGTAAAAGTCAAGAGTATGTTGTCTTCAGTCAAAACCCTAATTCAGTCGATTCAGAGCCTTTGAGCTTGTTGAAATGAATCTTTGAGGACCAAATGTTGATTGTTGATGAAGATGATTCATTTGAAATGAAGGGAGAACAAAACCCTAATTGATTGTTACTTGTACTGATGAGTGATTTCCTGATCAAATCCTGCTGAGTCACAAGTAGCAAACACAAGCTATGCAATTTGTTAGAGATGCAAATGATGCATATGCAATGATATGAGGTGGTATCTTAGGTCAAAAATTGGGGTATGACACATTAACATCGACAAAGTTGTCAATGTTGGGAAAGAGTATCAAACCATAGATGAGCAAGGCCAAAAATGTATCAAAAGCAATCAAACTTCCTTTACTAGCCAGCATAGAAGCCTTTCCAATCAAGAACTTAGAAGTCAACCCCCAAATTCCTCCTTTTTTGGTCATGTTTGCTTTCACATCTGATATCTTCAACTGAAGAAGCTCTGCTATCTCATCAACTTGAGGCTCTTTCGCCAGACCACTAAACGGTATATCATTCGTAACTGGCAAGCCAATCCAATACGAATACTCCTCCAAAGTGGGCATAAGCTGATAATCAGGAAAGGTGAAACAATGATAAACCGGGTCATAAAACTGCACAAGAGTCTCAAGAATCCCCTTTTCCACTTTGGTCTTCAAGATAGAGATCAATTTCCCATAATGGTTTTTGAAGTTGTCAAGATTAGGAACCAAAGTTGTTAGCTCTTTCAACTCTTTCGCACTTGAATTCCTGAAAGTGTATTTCTTGATGCTTCTCTTTTGGTCCATGGTACCTGTGATGTTTACAAACAAAGTCTCTAAGTTCCTTGAAAACCATTTGTGAAGAACATTTTTATGAATGCATGAATGCATGGTTTATGCATCAATCACAATCAAGAGCACACAAGATCACATCAAATCACACAAAATCACATAATCCAGGTTCAAAGGTTCGACGTCACGAGCATGGAGCCATGGGTCTACCCATCCCACAAGGTGTGTTCCAGGGAATTTTGTACCTTCCGATCGGGTTCTAAAAAGGTTCCCAGAGTTTTCAATCTTCTATCGGATATTACCGGCACACAATTGCTCGTGGGCGCCAATAATATGCCTAAAAGGACCTCGTCTGAGCGTAGTATCGCATGACAACAAGCTCAAATTGGTACTTGATCTTGTTTCTGCACTACATCCTAAAAAGGCTTAGATGGGTTAAAAAGGTTCTAGGCCATTCAGCTTCTACGGAAACTCACTATTGAAAGTAATAGCGTTATCACGATGGTTCGTAACAACCTCTACTACCTTCCATGAGGCCTCCACTGATTGGGGTTCCCACCATATGACGCTCATGGTAAGGATTGCTCCTGACATGCGACTATTGGTCTTACCACCTCCTATCTCAAGTTACTCACCAAAGTCCGGGTTAGAACTTTATCTCATCACAGAGGAACCATCGAGCACCAAAAAGAAAAAAGAAAATAAACACACAAAAGACACAACAATATATACAAATAAAAAAACACAGATAAACCAAAATAGGCTTAACACACTTAAAACTGTAATCCCCAGTGAAGTCGCCATTTTTCTATAGCGGGGAAAATCTGAGATCGAAGACATAGGATTGACTCGACTCAATATTTCGTTTGAAATCGCCACCGTGCTTTATTGTTTCCAAAAGAAAAGGGAAAAGAACGTAAAACCCAAAGTTTGTTTTTAAAACAAAAAGAGAACTCAGGTTCAGGTGTTGATTATACAAGGGGAAGGTTTTAAGCACCCCTCATATCTGTGGTACTCCACAGGAACCTTTTTGAAAATCTGTGTCGTGTGTGCTAAAAAACGGTTAGTTTATTTTTAAAATAAGCTCGGAAAGACATTAAGCCTTGTGCCTACATACCTCCTCGGTGCAATGGAGAAGTCAGAGCTAATGTAGTTCCACTTAAAAGGGAAAAATGTTTTAAAAACGAATAAACACTTTATCGTCGTCGGAGAAAAATACTCAGCCATTGATCTTGATCATGAGAACAAATGAGTTCTTTGCATCTCAAATGAAAGAAGGGCTCCAACTCGGATAAAATCAACAAGTATGCCACTAGCTCTCTCACGCGGAAAAGATCTCATTATATCAATCAATTTCAAAATCGTGGGGTATAACCACTCGTTCCGACAAGTAACAGTGTTTAAACTTTTGAAGAAAAGCCACTAAGGGCAAAAGATATTTTTAAAAGAAAAGGTTTTGAAAAGATTGCAAACATAAGAAGGTTTTGTAAAAAGAGAAAAGATTTTGAAAATTTAAGAATGGGAGGAGATGAAGAGGCTATCCTATTGGGTAAAATAAAAGCTAAGGAAAGAAACGGTCTAACCGAAGAAGAAGCCAACACTTGACATTATGAGTCAAGGTATTAGAGGTCTCTACTCTCTCATTTCTCAAGCTTGGAGAGCCAAAAAATTGCTTGCAAATTCATTTCTCACCCTTTCCAAAACCCTCACCCAAAGTTCATTTTCATAGAATTAGTGAGATTCACATTGAATTTTACTAATTTTGAACTAAACCTCCTACATTTCTCTCTTTTCTTTGGTTGTTCATCTCCAATTGTGAAAGATCTACACACTTTGTGCTTGTTCTTGAAGCTACTTCAACATTTTGATTCAAGAATTGGTAAATTCCTAAATTCTAAGATGTAGATCTTTGTGGCTTGTGTTCAATGCATCTTTGATGCTATATTGGTCCTATTTTATGGTGATTTGGTGGAAAATTCGTGCTCCAATGGATATGTGATCATAAGGTGTTTGTATGTTTGTCTAAATCAAGTTTTATGGTTCATAATGCTGTTTTTTTGAAAACTGTGCGCAGGAAATCGATTTCCTACAGAGGGAAATCGATTTCCACTCTGTTTTTTGCGCCAGATCTGAATTCTGCAGGCAGGAAATCGATTTCCTACAGAGGTAAATCGATTTCCAGTGAGGCAGAATGCTTGTTTTTGCTATTTTTGACTTGTTTTTGGTTCTAACTCTTCTTCTACTCCATTCTTTTGATATTTTCTTTGAATCACAAATTAGAGGCCTAATTTCTCTCTAATTTCAATGGACTTAGGGCGTCGATAGGATGAGAATCCAAATCCGCAAAATTAAGTGATTGAAATTGTGGATGAAAGGAGCTTTTAATGTGGTTCCATCTTTTATTTCTTTTTATTTTGATCGATGAAAGTCTTAACACCTTGAGAATTCTTATGGAATCTTGGTAAAGACTAGATCGCTCCTCATTTTTCTTTTTGTGCGGTATTGCTTTCGGAGAGTGATCTACAGATCGCCTCTCTCGCATGCATTAGCACATAAAGTTTTGACCGGCCTCGTTGTAGGGTGATTTCTACATAAATCACTTGGCGATCTGCTTAACATAACGCAATATTTCGTGTCCCGAATCAAAAAGATCAAACATGGAAGAGAATTGTATGCGGTTGATTTAAGACTTATGGAGGTTTATCGTGTAGTCGCTATGATTTTATCAAGCTTCTGATAAATGTCCATTGAATTTAAATCCAAGAACATCCTTCACTCACCATCGATCTTTCTTACTAACTTTGATAACATACTTGACAAGTTTCAAGATGGTTATCTTTAACATTTAACAATTGACTTTAATTTCTGCAATTTATTATATTGCTCTTTATATTTTGCTTTATGCTTTATCATTTCATCATATTTACATTCCGCTATTTTCTCTTTGTCCACTTGGACACTATGTTTATGTTTCCGCTATTTTATTTTTGTCCACTTGGACCATACTTTACTTTTATGCTAAAACACTAATAATCAACAAAAATCTAAAAAACACATAAGGCTCTCTTTCGGACTATTGGTTACTATCCCGAGCATTTTGGAGATTCAGACTTATGGACTTAGTGCCTCTAGACCCTTATTCTGTTGTAACTATGCTGTTATTCTGTCTGTCTGGCATTGGATTGTTGTCTGTTTGTGTATGCAGGTATTTCCTTGAAAGTCCTTGATGGTTAAGTCCAAGGCATTGAGATAAGGATTTTACCCGAAAACAGCCGTTACTCTGCCCGATTTTCGTCAGAATTTTAATGTGCTTAATGCAAAGTGGTGCCAAGATAATAAGTTCATCTGGATTCCCAAGTGGTAATGTTTTGGTTTGGTATCGATAAGTCCAAAGTGGTGCCAAGAGTAGTGGCAATTTGGTCATTTTGCTCTTGGTTAATTAACTTGTGTTTAATTGGTACTTAAATGGCATTTAAATGGTAAAAATGGTAAAATGAGGTTTAAGTGGGTTTAATGAAGGGGTTAATTTTGATGAGGTGGAAAATTGGTAAAATGATCAAATAAAAAAGGTGCCAAAATGATGTCAAGCTTCCCTCCTTATATATTTTGAATTTTGCGCACAGGAAATCGATTTCTCATAGGGGTAAATCGATTTCCACCTTCAAATTTTCAAAAATTGTTTTTCTTGCACTGTTTTGATTTTTGCCCGATCTTTTACCTGTAAAATATAAACAAAAGAGACAAAACACATATTTTTTGGATTTTGGTTAGTATGAACAAATAAAAAGCTAAATGTGCTTGATGATTCCCCTCAGAGACGATCACAATATCAAAGACAGAGCCTCACAATGGTGCTCTTGATTAATGATTAATATGCAATTGATGTATGATTTTAGGGTCAAAAATTGGGGTATGACAGTGGGGTTAATTGGACTCAATGGAAAAGTCTAGTTGAATAAACTCATAGAGACCTCTCTATATATAATAGCCCTCAACGTTAACTTCCTAACACTTACGATCGCGCCCAAAACGGAGTTATGAAATTCATTTGATCGATTATTGTTAATCTAATGCATATACATCATGGTAAAAGTTATAGGACTCCCAAGATAGCTTAGAATCATCAAACAAATACATGGGAGACAATAGATTATCATGTAAGTATAATCGATTGTCCAAAACTTCCTAAAACCTCTGCCAAGCGTGAAAACTGAAAAATCTGTGCATGAGAATCAATTGTCATAGTGGTGCAATCGATTGTTACTATAACGTTTCTCAAAAATCTCATTTCTCAACTCTCTGCCAAGCATGAAAATTAAAATTTGGGCATGATAATCAATTGTCACAGGGGTGCAATTGATTGTCACTATAACTTTTCTCAAAAATCTCATTTCTAAACACATCCTCTTCCATCTTTAGCAATCTTTAACCATACCAGTTCATTGACCAACATAAGTTCATATGCTCGCATATCATAATATCAAGAAGAAACAACATAACACAACATTTAATCATCAACATAAATCACTTCCAAACCATTCCCCATCAACCCTAATCATATTTTAACATGCCCAAGTATCTCATACCTTAAATTCAACCTCATACAATGAAATACAACATGTGTCATCATATGTTCTTACCACATGATCAAAACATCGTTCTAATATCAACACAATATAACCTTTACATACAATCATGTAACTTAAACATAACATCAATACAACAACATAACATCAAAAAAACACCATATTATACACAAACAACATCAAACATCAAGGGTTGTCCCAACAACATGCATAACAACAATAAAACCATTCCTCAACCAATAGTTTAACAAAACCCTAATTCCCCGTATTCATGAAATTTATCCCAATTTCTAACACTATCTAGGAACCCACCTCTGAGGGAAGAGGATGATGGTTAAATTGAGATGATGTTAGTGATGATGATGGTGATGCTTCCTATTCACTTATTCTCCTCGTTCTCTCTTCTTTCTTCTTTCTCTTCTTTTCTCTTTTCTTTCTTACCAACAAAGTGAGTAATGGATGGTATAAGAGAATGGAAATGGTGTATAGAATGGTTTTTTTTCCTTTATTGGGAAATTGACCATTTTTTCCTTGTCATTTCCTCACATTCTCAATAATGTCATTAATCAAATTTACCAAATTGTCCTCATCTGAACTCGTTAATTACTCAATTTGTCCCGACTGACAATAACAAACAATGAATAAAACATTTAAGAGGATTTGGGATATTACAATAGGTGTATAATTTTCAAACAATGTATAGAGAATCAGTCCCAAAAAGCCAAGAAATATTCAACAAAAACTCTCTCTCTCTCTCTCTCTATCTATCTCTCTCTCTCTGCGTATATCTTTGATTTTTATTTTAAAATATCGTTAGAGTTTGTTATTTGTTATTATTTTCTAGGTCCACATTATCTACCAATAAAGGGTTAGTGTGGTAGAAAAAGAATAAAGAGGTGTCATTTTTTTGTCTTTTTCGAAATTCAGAAAGAGAGAAGAAAAGTTGGGTATTTTCAAGCTTATACCATGTTTTGTACTTTTCCTTTATTTTTCACAATATTTATTTTTTTATTGTCTTTGTAGTAATGTATATTGTTAGTGGGCTATTAGTTCTTAATTGAATTTTTAACTTTTTTAGAGTTAGAAATATCACAAAAAAACAAAGAAAACTCATACAAAATATTTTTAATCAAAAGGTTTTTTAAAAGAAGATTAGTTAAATATGAATATTTTCTTAATTTTTTGAACACATTGGATTATATATATATATATATATATATATATATATATATATATATATATATATATATATATATATATATATATATATATATATATATATATATATATATATATATATATATATATATATATATATATATAATATTAATAATAAATTTAGAAAAATTATTAAAATTTGTTTCGTTTATGTATTGATTCACTTTTTTAAACAAGATCACATTTAGGGAGAGTACAAAACAAAAATTACAATAAAGTAGCTAAGTAATTTTATTATTTTCTTCTTTAGCTTTTATAGAATGCGAATTGTAGTCGTTTCAATTCTCTTTTCTTTTTCTTTCATTAATTAAAATCTAATGGAAAAAGAATGGGTGGATGCACATCCATCCACTTGTTCCTTGAATAACCGATATTGATTTGCGTATGTCATATTGATCGAAATTTCACATCCGAATAAAATACAATAAAAAAACCCGAATAAAAACGGAATGGGTGGATGTACATCCACTTATCTTCAAGTAGGTGATTGATTGGCGTATGCCTTATTGATCAAATATTCGAATTTCGCCAAATAATTTTCAAAATTACATAATCTGATGAAAATGGACTGGGTGTCATCTACCTAAACTCAACTTCAACTCTTCAAACCTCTTTTTGCCGCCTACGCACGACACAAAACTTTTTTACAAATGAACGGTATTGCCACGCTGTTTACGGTGATTTCCGGTAAACAACCGCTAGTCCTCCAAACTATAAAATATACTTTGGTTACTCGCAGGATCGACTAGATTGATCCTTGGACATAGTCAAACAATTGTCTTTCGATATGATTTCATTCATGCTTGTTTGTTCTGACTTCAAGAAAACTTGTGTGTGATGTGATCGAATGAATATTCACTTAATCAAAAGAACACTTGTTATACACGTAAGTATGACTTTCGACAAAGAAGTATAAATAAAAGCGTATAAACTGCAGAAATGTAAAGTGCAAGAATGTAACGTGCAAGAATGTTAAATGCAGGAATGTAAAATGCTTCGAGATAAAAATTAAACGAAATAAAAGAAGTGCAAGAATGTAAATAACAGAAAGTAAACGAAAGCAGTAATAATGAAAAGATACTTGAATAAAGAAAGATACAAATGTATTAAATTGGTGTTGGTGTCATACGTACATTTCTCAGCGAACTCGTTCTCTAAACACTTGATACTTGAGTGGTTTGTGAGTGATTTGTACAAAATGAGCACACGGAATCCTAACATTAAGACCCTTATTTATACTAATTTCGACCCTAACGGTCCTACACTAATCTGATGCCACGTTACCCATGAGAATCCCTGGGATGCTGTAGCGGGGAAAATCTGATATCGAAGCCATGGGATTGACTCGAATCAATATTCCGTTTTGAAATCGCCACCGCGCTTTATTTTTTCAAAGGAAAAGGGAAAAGAACGTAAAACCCAAAGTTTTGTTTTTAAAACAAGAAAGAGATCTCAGGTACGGGTGTTGATTATATGAGGGGAAGGTTTAAAGCACCCCTCATATCTGTGGTACTCCACAGGAACCTTTTTGAAAATCTGTGTCGTGTGTGCTAAAAAAGGGCTTGTTTTATTTTTAAAATAAGCTCGGCAAAGCGTTAAGCTTTGGGCCTACATACCTCCTCGGTGCAATGGAGAAGTCAGAGCTAATGTAGTTCCGCTTTTGGGAAAAAACGTTTTAAAAACGAATAAACACTTTGGTGTCGTTAGAGAGAAATACTCAGCCATTGATTTTGAGCATGAGAACAAACAAGTTCTTTGCATCGCAAATGAAAGAAGGGCTCCAACTCGGATAAAATCAACGAGTATGCCACTAGCTCTCTCACGCGGAAAAGATCTCGTTATTATCAATCAATTTCAAAATCGTGGGGTATAACCACTCGTTTCGACAGTTAACGGTGTCTAAACTTTTGAAGAAAAGCCACTAAGGGCGAAAGATATTTTTAAGAAAAAGGTTTTGAAAAGATTTGCAAACATAAGAATATTTTGGAAAAAGGGAGAAGATTTTGAAAATTTAAGAATGGGAGGAGATGAAGAGGCTAACCTAATGCATAAAATAAAAGCTAAGGAAAGAAACGGTCTAACCGAATAAGAAGCCAACACTTGACATTAAGAGCCAAGGTAATTTTCCCATCCTTTGGATTTATCAATACCAACACATTAACACTTGGGGATCCAGATGAACTTATTATCTTAGCACCATTTTTTCATTAAGCACATTAAGATTCTGACAAAAATTGGGCAGAGTAACGGCTGTTTTTGGGTAAAATCCTTATCTCAATGCCTTGGAATTAACCATCAAGGGCTTTCAAGGAAATACCTGCACACATAAACATACAACAGAACAATGCCAGACAGACAGAACAATCACAGGATAGTAATAGAATGAGTCCAAAGGTACTAGGTCCATAAGTCCGAATCTCCAAATTGCTAGGGATAGTAACTGATAGTCCAAAGAGAACCTTATGTATTTTTTAGATTTTGGTTATTTATTAGTGTTTTAGCAAGAAAAATAGAGTATGGTCCAAGTGGACAAAAGAAAAAATGACGGAAAGTAAATATGATGAAATGATAAAATAAAGCGATAAAGCGAGAAATATAAAGAGCGGTAATATAAAGAGCGGTAATATAAAGAACGATATAGTAAAGGTGCGGAAATTAAAGTTAGTTGTTAAATGTTAAAGATAACCATCTTGAAGCTTGTCAAGTATGTTATCAAAGTTAGTAGGAGATCAATGGTGAGTGAATGATGTACTCGGATTTAAAGTCAATGGGGCTTATCAGAAGCTTGATAAAATCATAGCGACTACACGATAAAAACCTCCACAAGTCTTAAATCAACCGCATACAATTCTCTTCCATATTTGATCTTTTTTATTCGGGACACGAAATATTGCGCTATGTTAAGCAGATCGCCAAGTGATTTATATAGAAATCACCCTACAACGAGGCCGGTCAAAACTTTATGTGCTAATGCATGCGAGAAGAACGATATGTAGATCGCCTTCCGAAAGCAATACCGCACGAAAAGAAAATAGGTGAGTGATCTAGTCTTTACCAAGAATCCATAAGAATTCTCAAGGCATTAAGACTTTCATCGACCAAAATAAAAAGAAGTAAAAGATGGAACCACATTAAAAGCTCCTTTCATCCATAATTTCAATCACTTAATATTGCGGATTTGGATTCTCATCCTATCAACGCCCTAAGTCCATTGAAATTAGAGAGAAATTAGGCCTCTAACTTGTGATTCAAAGAAAATATCAAAAGAATGGAGTAGAAGATGAGTTAGAACCAAAAACAAGTCAAAAACCACAAAAATAAGCATTCTGCCCAGATGTAAATCGATTTGCACAGAGTGTAAATCGATTTGCATAACTCTGTTTTCAAAATCTGCGCAGTTTTCAGTTATGTAAATCGATTTGCACAAGATGTAAATCGATTTGCACAACACAGTTTTCAAAAAAACAGCAAATAAAGAGAAGAAAACTTGTTTAAACATAAAACCAAACACCTTGTGATCTTGGATCAATTTGTGCACGAAAATGTATCAATTAAGCAAGCAAATCTCATCAATGTAGCACCAAAGGTGCATCAAGCATAAACAACAATGGATCACATCTTGAATTATGGATTGGATCTAGAATTTTACCAAATCTTTCACAAACTTTGAATCTTCTTCAAGAACACACAACCACAAGCCTTGATCTATCACAATTGATGAAGAAAAGTAGTGTTTATGTTGAGGTTTAGCTCTAAATTAGTGAGGTTCAAGATGTGACTCACTAATTTGTGTGGAAGAAAAAGAGCTTTGAGTGATGGGTTTGGAAGAGGTGAGGAGAGAATTTGCAATAAGTTTCTTGGCTATCAAAGCTTGAAAAATGAAGAGGGGAGTGCCTCAATTTATAGCACTTAGGCTTGGGAAATTTTGTGGCTTGGAGTTAGGATTGGAAAATAGAATTAGGCTTGGAAAAGTGATTTGGAGCCAAAAATGAAATCCAATGGTCTTGATGCAATCACATGAGGGTACATGATTAGATGATGTAGGAAATCAAAGGTAAGAACCAAGTCATGCTTCCCATGCTTGCAAATGATGTCAACACTTCAAAAAGCTGAAATTTGCCTTCATTTTTCCAAATTCGTGCTGGTGCAATCGATTTGCACATTATGCAAATCTATTTACATGGCTGAAAAAAGGCAAAATCTGGGGCAAAAACAGTTATGCAAATCGATTGCTGTCTTATGCAAATCGATTTGCACTGATGGCAGAAGCAAATCTGGTGCAGAAACAGTTGTGTAAATCGATTTACACCTTATGCAAATCGATTTGCACAGTGAAAATGTTGAAAAATGCTCCTTTGATGGGTATTTTGACTTGGTACCTACAAAACACAAACATACAAGAGCACAAGGCAATATTTTTGGTATTTTGGTTAGTAAAACAATATACACAAACTAAAACATGGGTGCTCGATGATTCCTTTGCAGATGAATTGAGCACAACATTGCAAGCAGAGATCTAGGTTTAAATTTCTTGATTGATGATTGGTATGCAAATGATGTGTGATCTTAGGGTCAAAAATTGGGGTATGACAGATGCCCCTATTTAAGTTTCTTCGATTTGGAGATACGATGATTGGAAATCTTCGTTTTGACAAAAATCGAAGAGACTTAAATATATAAAGCACAATTTTTGAGCCTAAGATGCAATGCAATGTTAATGAATGCATGTAATGATAATAGAGCATGACAACACTGGGGAGTAACTGGTGATCCACTGGGGAAAACAAATGTCTTGCTATAACTCCGCTGGGGAAATAAACGTCTTGCGAGTAGAAACTCCACTGGGGAAGGCAAGACTTTGTTGGAGAGACGGAACTTTGGTGGAGAAAGAAACTTCTCTGGGGAAGACACTTCGCGTCAGAGAGGTTATAACATCCTCTTTCACTGGGGATGAGAAAAGGGGATCATCCTCTTTCACTGGGGATGAGAAAGTATGCATCCTGAATCAGAATGCTAATCACACCATCGTACCACTGACGATAACACATACCAACGTTCCAATGGAGGCATTGAAGAGAAATACACTACCGTACCACTGATGTCATGAAAAGAGATATACCACCGTACCACTGATGATAACACATATCCACGTTCCACTGAAGGTGAACTACCAACGTCCCACTGGAGGTAGAAGGAGAAATACATCGACGTACCACTGACGATGAAGATAACAAAATACACCAACGTTCCACTGGAGGTGAACTACCAACGTCCCACTGGAGGTAGAAAGAGATATACATCGACGTACCACTGACGATGAAGATAACAAAATACACCAACGTTCCACTGGAGGTGAACTACCAACGTCCCACTGGAGGTAGAAAGAGATATACATCGACGTACCACTGACGATGAAGATAACAAAATACACCAACGTTCCACTGGAGGTGAACTACCAACGTCCCACTGGAGGTAGAAAGAGATATACATCGACGTACCACTGACGATGAAGATAACAAAATACACCAACGTTCCACTGGAGGTGAACTACCAACGTCCCACTGGAGGTAGAAAGAGATATACATCGACGTACCACTGACGATGAAGATAACAAAATACACCAACGTTCCACTGGAGGTGAACTACCAACGTCCCACTGGAGGTAGAAAGAGATGTATCGCCGTACCACTAACGATAACACATACCCACGTTCCACTGAAGGTGAACTACCAACGTCCCACTGGAGGTAGAAAGAGATATACATCGACGTACCACTGACGATGAAGATAACAAAATACACCAACGTTCCACTGGAGGTGAACTACCAACGTCCCACTGGAGGTAGAAAGAGATATACATCGACGTACCACTGACGATGAAGATAACAAAATACACCAACGTTCCACTGGAGGTGAACTACCAACGTCCCACTGGAGGTAGAAAGAGATATACATCGACGTACCACTGACGATGAAGATAACAAAATACACCAACGTTCCACTGGAGGTGAACTACCAACGTCCCACTGGAGGTAGAAAGAGATATACATCGACGTACCACTGACGATAACACATACCCACGTTCCACTGAAGGTATGAAGAAGGCATACCACCGTACCACTGATGATATAAAAGAGATGGTGTACAAAGATGACATAATCAAGCATGTCCCAAACTGAACACCAGAGCAGAAACTGCTATCAATCTTTTGATGGCTTCAAAAATATATGATACCCAACACTAGGGAACATTGAAGCTGAGAGAACACCGTAGTTGAGTTCTAAACCAAACTCGAACCAGGCCAAAGGTATATTGAGTGTAATACGTTCTTCTGCATATGAATACATCAACATATCCATTCCTTGTAATGCACTCATGAATCAAAGTAAAAATTCTTTTATAATTTTCAAAAGGATTTTGTTGAAATCAATTTTCTCTTTGTTTCAAAAATTACTATCAACAATAAATGACATTTTGAGAGATATGAAAGAAATAAGATTGCCAAATGAAAAGGTAAAGGCTCAAACTTTCTTAATAGAATGGTAGCCTGCAAAAGGCAAGACCCCATGGATTAATACAAAGTTTGGAAAGTGGTAATTTTATGGAAAAGGTACATTGAAATGTAATGACCCCATCCTCTCTCTCAACTGGGAATTCCTGAGCAAAGGCTTCCGTTGAAAAGTGTTGAACTTCTTCATGATAAACAGATGACTGCTGATGATCAAGTCTTGTCTGATGTAGTTACTTGCCATGAATCCCTAACTTTTGCCTGGACCGCCCTTTCGGGTTTTCAGTCCACCGGGTATTTTATTCTGTTTATGTCTCTAATTTTTGCCTGGACCGCCCTTTCGGGTTTTCAATCCACCGAGACGCTCTTTTTTGCCTAAGCCGCCCTTTCGGGTTTTCAACTTAGCGAGCTGTTCTTTTATTATTTAGGCGAAGTATTTCTTGACTACATCAGCATTCACGGGACGTGGGAGCTCCTCTCCATCCATAGTTGCAAGAATTAATGCACCGCCAGAGAAGGCTTTCTTAACAACATATGGTCCTTCAAAATTAGGAGTCCACTTGCCCCTTGAATCAGAGGTGAAAGACAAGATCCTTTTGAGCACGAGGTCGCCTTCTCTGAATACACGAGGTCGAACCTTCTTATCAAATGCTTTCTTCATTCTTTTCTGATATAACTGACCATGGCATAAAGCCGTCATTCTCTTTTCTTCTATCAAATTCAATTGATCAAACCTACTCTGACACCATTCAGCCTCAGATAACTTGGTTTCCATTAAAACTCTCAATGATGGAATCTCAACCTCAATAGGGAGCACTGCTTCCATACCATAAACCAAAGAAAAGGGAGTTGCCCCTGTTGAAGTACGGACAGATGTACGGTACCCATGCAAAGCAAATGGGAGCATCTCATGCCAGTCCTTGTACGTGACAACCATCTTTTGCACTATTTTCTTAATGTTCTTATTTGCTGCTTCAACAGCTCCATTCATCTTTGGCCTATAAGGCGAAGAGTTGTGATGTTCAATCTTGAAGCTTTCACACAATTCTCTCATCATGCTATTGTTCAGATTCGAGCCATTATCAGTAATGATCTTGCTCGGTACACCATATCTGCAGATGATGTTGTTCTTGATAAATCTGACCACAACTTGCTTTGTTACATTAGCATATGAAGCAGCTTCTACCCACTTGGTGAAGTAATCGATTGCTACCAGGATGAATCGATGTCCATTCGAAGCCTTGGGTTCAATCATGCCAATCATATCAATACCCCACATAGAGAAAGGCCATGGAGAGGAAATAACATTGAGAAGTGTCGGAGGCACATGAATCTTGTCAGCATACACTTGACACTTGTGACACTTCTTTACAAATTTGTAGCAATCAGATTCCATTGTCAACCAATAGTAACCTGCTCTAAGCATCTTTTTAGCCATCAAATGTCCATTGGCATGGGTACCAAAAGAACCTTCATGAATTTCATGCATCAACATGTCTGCTTCGTGTCTATCCACGCATCTGAGCAAAACCATGTCATAATTTCTTTTATACAAAACATCAGCATTGATGAAGAAACTGCCAGCCAATCTCCTCAAAGTTTTCTTGTCTTTATTTGATGCCCCAAGTGGGTACTCTTGAGTCTGAAGGAAGTGCTTAATATCGAAATACCAAGGCTTTTCATCTGTTGCTTCCTCAACTACAAATACATGAGCAGGTCTATCAAGACGCCTGATTGTAATCTGAGGTTCCTCATTATGGAAATTCACTTTGTACATGGAAGACAATGTGGCTAATGCATCAGCCATCTGATTCTCATCTCGAGGGATGTGGTGGAATTCAACTTTGTTGAAGAATGTCAATAGCCTTCTGGCGTAATCTTTGTAAGGAATTAAACCAGGATGACGAGTTTCCCATTCTCCTTTAATCTGATTAATCACAAGCGCAGAGTCTCCATAAACATCAAGAATCTTAATTCTCAGATTAATGGCCTCTTCAAGTCCCATGATGCAAGCTTCATACTCAGCAATATTGTTTGTACAGTCAAAACATATCCTTGCAGTAAAAGGAACATGTGATCCATGTGGAGTGATGATAATGGCGCCAATTCCATGGCCATGAATATTAGAAGCTCCATCAAAAATCAAACCCCATTTGGATTCAGGATCCGGCCCTTCTTCTGGCAATGGTTCATCCCAATCTTGAGATCTCAAATACATTATATCTTCATCTGGGAAGTCCATCTTGATAGACTGATGCTCATCAATTGGTTGGTGAGCGAGGTACTCTGCCAACACACTTCCTTTCACAGCTTTCTGAGCTCGATATTCAATATCATATTCTGATAGCAACATTTGCCAGCGAGCAATCCTTCCAGTTAATGCAGGTTTCTCAAATACATACTTAATTGGATCCATTTTGGAGATCAATAGGGTGGTGTGGTTCAACATATACTGTCTTAGTCGGCGAGCAGCCCACACCAAAGCACAGCAAGTTTTCTCAAGCAGCGAGTATCTTGTTTCGCACTCGGTAAACTTTTTGCTAAGGTAGTATATTGCGTACTCTTTTCGACCAGACTCGTCATGCTGACCCAACACACATCCCATTGAGTTTTCAAGCACTGTGAGGTACATTATTAGAGGTCTTCCCTCAACTGGAGGGAGCAAAATGGGAGGTTCAAGCAGATATTCTTTGATGTTGTCAAAAGCTTTCTGACAATCTTCATTCCACACACATCCC
This sequence comes from Vicia villosa, assembly GCF_029867415.1. Taxonomy (NCBI): domain Eukaryota; kingdom Viridiplantae; phylum Streptophyta; class Magnoliopsida; order Fabales; family Fabaceae; genus Vicia; species Vicia villosa. The sequence goes on from NC_081183.1 coordinate 131,875,199, forward strand.
TGATTTTTCTTTAAAAGCTTGAAGATCGGCTCACAGGTAGCAGTCATATTGGAAATGAACCTGGAGATATAATTCAGACGTCCGAGGAAACCTCTCACTTGTTTTTCAGTCTTTGGTGCTGGCATTTCCTGAATTGCTTTGACTTTATCAGGATCTACTTCAATTCCTCTCTGACTGACAACAAAACCCAATAACTTTCCAGAACGGACACCAAAAGTGCATTTGTTTGGATTTAAGCGGAGACGATACTTTCTCAAACGCTGAAACAACTTTAAAAGATCCTCCATGTGCCCCTTCTCTGATTGGGACTTGGCAATCATGTCATCCACATAAACCTCAATTTCTTTGTGCATCATATCATGGAAAAGAGTAGTCATGGCCCTCTGATACGTCGCACCAGCATTCTTCAACCCAAAAGGCATCACTTTGTAACAGAATGTCCCCCATGGTGTAATAAATGTTGTCTTTTCCATGTCTTCAGGTGCCATCTTAATCTGGTTATATCCTGAAAAACCATCCATAAAGGAGAAAACTTCAAACTTTGCAGTGCTATCTACCAACATATCAATGTGAGGTAGAGGAAAATCATCTTTCGGACTGGCTTTATTCAAATCTCTGTAATCCACACACATGCGAACTTTTCCGTCTTTCTTCGGAACAGGCACAATATTGGCAATCCATTGAGGATATACAGAAGTGAAAAGGAAACCTGCATCTATCTGTTTCAAGACCTCTTTCTTAATCTTTTCTGCCATATCAGGATGACTCCTTCTTAACTTTTGCTTGACAGGAGGACATTCTGGTTTCAACGGCAAACGATGCTCCACAATATCGGTGTCCAACCCAGGCATATCTTGGTAGGACCACGCAAAAATGTCAACATACTCTTTAAGAAGCTCTACCATCCTCTTCTTAACATCTTGACCAAGCAGCGCCCCAATCTTGACTTCCTTTTTATCCTTTTCAGAACCCAAGTTGATGACTTCCAATGGCTCTTTATACGGCTGAATGGTGTCTTCCTCGTGCTCAAGCAGTCGGGAAATCTCATCAGGAATACATTCATCACTCTCTTCTTCCGCCTCATACACAGGACACTCGAAGTTAGGAGAGGGCGCAGGGTCATTACTTTCAACGGTTTTATTGATTAATCTGCACAAATGATTATTATTTCAGGAAAAGGAAAGATATATGCAACATGTAATCGTGCAGATTATGGAAAATGAAAACATTTTTTAAGGTTTTTTGTGTTACCACTTTCCAGAAAAAGCAAAAAGATAAAAAGCATTTATATGCAGAAACAAAATGACTTTTATTGATGATTTTAATGTTTAAAACAAACAGAAAACAGCCCCAACAACTTCACTTTCATCTTGGGCAGAATGAAAGGATTTTGAAAAACATAAAAGCAAATTACTTTGAGACATGAGTACACTCAGGAATGTCAATGATGATCCAGTTCTTAATCATCTTTCCATGGGTCACAAAGTTTGGCACTTCTGGCTCTGGTTCATCTTCAACAATAGCGTTCACTTCTGGAGGAGTCTTCCCAAGACATCCATACACCATGTTCACGGCAGACGCTTCATGAGTTGGCAATGGATTGTTCTTCACATTTGGACCAATATCACGGAAAGAAAGCATTCCAGAACGGACCAATCTCTGAACTTCATTCTTCAGGGGCCAACAGTTTTCCAAATCATGCCCAGGAGCATTCTGATGAAAAGCACAAGTGGCATCAGCCTTGTACCACCAAGGGAGTTTCTCTGGAACAGGAGGTGGTGACCTTGGTTGAACCAGCTTCTTATGAATTAGAGCAGGATACAGTTCAGTGTATGTCATAGGAATAGGATCAACATTAACTCGAGGATACGGATTCCGCCTTGCTGGTTGTTGATTAACAGGAGCTACAGGCACTGAATTCACAACAGGAGTTACTGACGCCACTTGTTGAGATTGATTCCTGACTCGACTATTCCTCCCATGAGAAACAGCATTGGCATCTGACTCTTTCTTCTTTTGGAATGAAGAACCATACTTCTTTGCACCACCAGATGAATTTTCATTTCGAACCAAACGACCTTCTCGCACAGCTTCTTCTAATCTGACACCCATACCCACCATTTCGGTGAAGTCTACAGGAGCACTAGCAATCATCTTCTCATAATAAAACGGACCAAGAGTCTTCAGAAAAATCTTAGTCATCTCTTTTTCTTCCATCGGAGGAATCACTTGGGCGGCAACCTCACGCCATCTCTGAGCATATTCCTTGAAGGATTCCTTCTCTTTCTGCATCATAGCTCGCAATTGATCCCTATCAGGAGCCATGTCCACATTATATTTGTATTGCTTCACAAACGCTTCAGCCAAGTCATTGAAAGTGCGAATATGGGTGCTATCAAGGCCCATATACCACTTAGAAGCAGCTCCAGTCAAACTGTCTTGGAAATAATGGATCAACAGACGTTGATCATCAGTATGAGTGGACATCTTCCTTATATACATCACCAGGTGCGCCTGAGGACAGGAGTTTCCTTTGTACTTCTCAAATTCAGGAAGCTTGAACTTAGCAGGTACTTTCACATTAGGAACAAGGCAAAGATCATGCACATTCTTTCCAAACAGTTCTTTCCCACGCAAGGCTTTCATCTCTTTTTGCAGTTCTTCAAACTGATCTTGGAAACCATCCATTCTATCATGAATTTCACTTGGAGCAGCATCATAAATGGGCTCTGGGACAAAAGGACCAGTATGAACAATAGGAGAGGTGTTGACCATAACAGGAGTCAACGGGCGAGTCATCTCAGGAACAGACAAATAACCTTCAGGCATGCCCCAGGGATATCCATTAGGCATTCGTTGCTGAGTAGCACCAACAGGAATAGCAGGAATGGTTGTAGCAGCAATTTCAGAAATCACAGTGGTCTGACCCTGAGCTTGGGCATTGGGAGGAGGAACCTGATTCTGATTCTGAGTTTGATTCTGAGCAGCCATCAATGTCTCAACCAGAGCAGTGAGACGATCCACACCAGATCTCAAAGTAACAACCTCTTCACGTAGCTCACGATTCTCTTGTTCAAGACCTTCCATCTTCTTCTTGCAGTTAGCTCGAGTATTATACCGGTGAGACAGCTTGATTCTGTATGAAGAACACTGAATAAGACCTCGGGAATACTTTCGGAAGCAGGACCAAAATGCAGAATGATGCATGAAATGCAATGCAAATGATCTTTATTTTGGTTTTCCAGGAACTTTTAAGACATTAATTGTAAACATTAGTAAAAAACATCATAAAACATAACAATATTCTTTCATTAATCATGGAAAAGCATACAAAAGGATTCAGAGATCCAAAATTACAAAACAAAGGAAAAAGCTAAAAACTAGAAGGGAACACTTCTGACGAAGATCCAACTCCTCTCTGCAGCTTCCTACGGAGCTTCTCCAATTCATCTTCATAAAAGGCTTTCAAATGAGCATTCTCGACCAGCAGCTTATCAGCAACTTCTTTCCATGCAACTGAATCTTCTTGTGGTCTCTTTCGCTTTTCACCATGTTGTTGAAGCAACTCTTCTTGATGACGAATCTGATCTTCCTTTTCCATCAACCAACCATCTTGGATATCAAGCATTTCATCTTTTTCTTTCAAGTGTATCTTCAACTCTTTGTTCTCAAACTCCAAAGCATCTCTTTCCGCTCTCAACTTAGCCACGAGCTCTAGATGTTCTTCACTACTTTCAACAGGAGTAGTGAGAGACAATGGTGGAGCAATGGGTAGAGAAGGCTCTTCGAGTAAATAAGGCATCTGAAAAGTATGAGCTCTAGCTTGAACCCAATCAGTGTAGTCTTTGAGAGCAACACATTGTTTCGTTCCCAAATGTCTCTTCCTATCAACATGGTGCCAAGCACGCACAAACCGATTTCTCATATCCGAATTTCCATCTTGATTAAGATAGAAGATTCCTGACACAAGGATGCTAGCAGGTCGCTCCTTCATGGGGTAACAAAATTGACGCCTTGCAAGAATGGGGTTGTAGGTAATTCCTCCTTGTATACCAAGAAGAGGTACATTAGGGAATTCTCCACAACTATCAATAATCTCACCAATGTCATAAGCAGGATTGTACCAATGGATATTCCCATTAGTAAGAGGCATGATTTTCTGAGACCATGAGAGACCATCAGGATTGTTCAGGAAACTCTTAGCTTGAGGTAAGTGAGAAATAAACCACTTATAGAGCAAAGGAGTGCAACAATTGATAAGTCCACCTTTCTTATCATTCCTATGGTGAATGGAATGATAAGTATCCCCAAGCAAAGTAGGCACAGGATTCCCAATCATGAAAATCCGAATAGCATTAACATCGACAAAATGGTCAATGTTGGGAAAGAGTATCAAACCATAGATGAGCAAGGCCAGAAATGTCTCAAAAGCAATCATACTTCCTTTACTAGCCAACATAGAAGCCTTTCCAATCAAGAACTTAGAAGTCAACCCCCAAATTCCTCCTTTTTTGGTCATGTTTGCTTTTACATCTGATATTTTTAAATGAAGGAGTTCTGCTATCTCATCAACCTGAGGCTCTTTCTCCAAACCACTAAACGGTATGTCATCCGTAACCGGTAAACCAATCCAATAAGAATACTCCTCCAAAGTGGGCATAAGCTGATAATCAGGAAAGGTGAAACAATGATAAACCGGGTCATAAAACTGCACAAGAGTCTCAAGAATCCCTTTTTCCACTTTAGTCTTCAAAATAGAAATCAATTTCCCATAACGACTTTTGAAGTTGTCAAGATTAGGAACCAAAGTTGCTAGCTCTTTCAATTCCTTTGCACTTGAATTTCTGAAAGTGTACTTCTTGATGCTTCTCTTTTGATCCATGGTACCTGTTATGTTTACAAAAAATGTCTCTAAGTTCCTTGAAAACCATTTGTGAATGTTATTTTTTATGAATGCATGAATGCATGGTTTATGCACCAATCACAATCAAGAGCACACAAGATCACATCAAATCACACAAAATCATACAGTCCAGGTTCAAAGGTTCGACGTCACGAGCATGGAGCCATGGGTCTACCCATCCCACAAGGAGTGATCTAGGGAAGTTTGTACCTGCCAATCGGGTTCTACAAAGGTTCCCAGAGTTTTCAATCTTCTATCGGATATTACCGGCACGCACAATTGCTCATGGGCGCCAATAATATGCCTAAAAAGACCTCGTCTGAGCGTAGTATCGCATGACAACAAGCTCAAATTGGTACTTGATCTTGTTTCTGCACTACATCCTAAAAAGGCTTAGATTGGTTAAAAGGGTTCTAGGCCATTCAGCTTCTACGGACACTCACTATTGAAAGTAATAGCGTTATCACGATGGTTCGTAACAACCTCTACTACCTTCCATGAGGCCTCCACTGATTGGGGTTCCACCATATGACGCTCATGGTAAGGATTGCTCCTGACATGCGACTATTGGTCTTACCACCTCCTATCTCAAGTTACTCACCAAAGTCCGGTTTAGAACTTTATCTCATCACAGAGGAACCATCGAGCACCAAAAAGAAAAAAAAGAAAATAAACAAACAAAGCACACAATAATATATACAGATAAAAACACACAGATAAACAAAAATAGGCTTAACACACTTAAAACTGCCTTCCCCAGTGAAGTCGCCATTTTTCTGTAGCGGGGAAAATCTGATATCGAAGCCATGGGATTGACTCGAATCAATATTCCGTTTTGAAATCGCCACCGCGCTTTATTTTTTCAAAGGAAAAGGGAAAAGAACGTAAAACCCAAAGTTTTGTTTTTAAAACAAGAAAGAGATCTCAGGTACGGGTGTTGATTATATGAGGGGAAGGTTTAAAGCACCCCTCATATCTGTGGTACTCCACAGGAACCTTTTTGAAAATCTGTGTCGTGTGTGCTAAAAAAGGGCTTGTTTTATTTTTAAAATAAGCTCGGCAAAGCGTTAAGCTTTGGGCCTACATACCTCCTCGGTGCAATGGAGAAGTCAGAGCTAATGTAGTTCCGCTTTTGGGAAAAACGTTTTAAAAACGAATAAACACTTTGGTGTCGTTAGAGAGAAATACTCAGCCATTGATTTTGAGCATGAGAACAAACAAGTTCTTTGCATCGCAAATGAAAGAAGGGCTCCAACTCGGATAAAATCAACGAGTATGCCACTAGCTCTCTCACGCGGAAAAGATCTCGTTATTATCAATCAATTTCAAAATCGTGGGGTATAACCACTCGTTTCGACAGTTAACGGTGTCTAAACTTTTGAAGAAAAGCCACTAAGGGCGAAAGATATTTTTAAGAAAAAGGTTTTGAAAAGATTTGCAAACATAAGAATATTTTGGAAAAAGGGAGAAGATTTTGAAAATTTAAGAATGGGAGGAGATGAAGAGGCTAACCTAATGCATAAAATAAAAGCTAAGGAAAGAAACGGTCTAACCGAATAAGAAGCCAACACTTGACATTAAGAGCCAAGGTAATTTTCCCATCCTTTGGATTTATCAATACCAACACATTAACACTTGGGGATCCAGATGAACTTATTATCTTAGCACCATTTTTTCATTAAGCACATTAAGATTCTGACAAAAATTGGGCAGAGTAACGGCTGTTTTTGGGTAAAATCCTTATCTCAATGCCTTGGAATTAACCATCAAGGGCTTTCAAGGAAATACCTGCACACATAAACATACAACAGAACAATGCCAGACAGACAGAACAATCACAGGATAGTAATAGAATGAGTCCAAAGGTACTAGGTCCATAAGTCCGAATCTCCAAATTGCTAGGGATAGTAACTGATAGTCCAAAGAGAACCTTATGTATTTTTTAGATTTTGGTTATTTATTAGTGTTTTAGCAAGAAAAATAGAGTATGGTCCAAGTGGACAAAAGAAAAAATGACGGAAAGTAAATATGATGAAATGATAAAATAAAGCGATAAAGCGAGAAATATAAAGAGCGGTAATATAAAGAGCGGTAATATAAAGAACGATATAGTAAAGGTGCGGAAATTAAAGTTAGTTGTTAAATGTTAAAGATAACCATCTTGAAGCTTGTCAAGTATGTTATCAAAGTTAGTAGGAGATCAATGGTGAGTGAATGATGTACTCGGATTTAAAGTCAATGGGGCTTATCAGAAGCTTGATAAAATCATAGCGACTACACGATAAAAACCTCCACAAGTCTTAAATCAACCGCATACAATTCTCTTCCATATTTGATCTTTTTTATTCGGGACACGAAATATTGCGCTATGTTAAGCAGATCGCCAAGTGATTTATATAGAAATCACCCTACAACGAGGCCGGTCAAAACTTTATGTGCTAATGCATGCGAGAAGAACGATATGTAGATCGCCTTCCGAAAGCAATACCGCACGAAAAGAAAATAGGTGAGTGATCTAGTCTTTACCAAGAATCCATAAGAATTCTCAAGGCATTAAGACTTTCATCGACCAAAATAAAAAGAAGTAAAAGATGGAACCACATTAAAAGCTCCTTTCATCCATAATTTCAATCACTTAATATTGCGGATTTGGATTCTCATCCTATCAACGCCCTAAGTCCATTGAAATTAGAGAGAAATTAGGCCTCTAACTTGTGATTCAAAGAAAATATCAAAAGAATGGAGTAGAAGATGAGTTAGAACCAAAAACAAGTCAAAAACCACAAAAATAAGCATTCTGCCCAGATGTAAATCGATTTGCACAGAGTGTAAATCGATTTGCATAACTCTGTTTTCAAAATCTGCGCAGTTTTCAGTTATGTAAATCGATTTGCACAAGATGTAAATCGATTTGCACAACACAGTTTTCAAAAAAACAGCAAATAAAGAGAAGAAAACTTGTTTAAACATAAAACCAAACACCTTGTGATCTTGGATCAATTTGTGCACGAAAATGTATCAATTAAGCAAGCAAATCTCATCAATGTAGCACCAAAGGTGCATCAAGCATAAACAACAATGGATCACATCTTGAATTATGGATTGGATCTAGAATTTTACCAAATCTTTCACAAACTTTGAATCTTCTTCAAGAACACACAACCACAAGCCTTGATCTATCACAATTGATGAAGAAAAGTAGTGTTTATGTTGAGGTTTAGCTCTAAATTAGTGAGGTTCAAGATGTGACTCACTAATTTGTGTGGAAGAAAAAGAGCTTTGAGTGATGGGTTTGGAAGAGGTGAGGAGAGAATTTGCAATAAGTTTCTTGGCTATCAAAGCTTGAAAAATGAAGAGGGGAGTGCCTCAATTTATAGCACTTAGGCTTGGGAAATTTTGTGGCTTGGAGTTAGGATTGGAAAATAGAATTAGGCTTGGAAAAGTGATTTGGAGCCAAAAATGAAATCCAATGGTCTTGATGCAATCACATGAGGGTACATGATTAGATGATGTAGGAAATCAAAGGTAAGAACCAAGTCATGCTTCCCATGCTTGCAAATGATGTCAACACTTCAAAAAGCTGAAATTTGCCTTCATTTTTCCAAATTCGTGCTGGTGCAATCGATTTGCACATTATGCAAATCTATTTACATGGCTGAAAAAAGGCAAAATCTGGGGCAAAAACAGTTATGCAAATCGATTGCTGTCTTATGCAAATCGATTTGCACTGATGGCAGAAGCAAATCTGGTGCAGAAACAGTTGTGTAAATCGATTTACACCTTATGCAAATCGATTTGCACAGTGAAAATGTTGAAAAATGCTCCTTTGATGGGTATTTTGACTTGGTACCTACAAAACACAAACATACAAGAGCACAAGGCAATATTTTTGGTATTTTGGTTAGTAAAACAATATACACAAACTAAAACATGGGTGCTCGATGATTCCTTTGCAGATGAATTGAGCACAACATTGCAAGCAGAGATCTAGGTTTAAATTTCTTGATTGATGATTGGTATGCAAATGATGTGTGATCTTAGGGTCAAAAATTGGGGTATGACAGATGCCATCTGTCCTTGTGCAGTTACACAAACTACTTCGAAATTCAAATCCTCCCGCCTGAATCCTCTTTTGACGCGTGGCAACATGATCAGAACTGAGAATGCCACGAAAACACGTTAAGCTTTAGTACTTTACGTATTTCGCAAAAAACGTTTAAGTCTTAGAGATGATTCTCTTCGAACTAGCTCCATTCTTAACTATCTTCATTTCAACTTAAACAATCATTCTCGAAACATGGCCATCAGTAGCCATTTTTAAACTCAGAAATGGTCATCCATAACCATAACTCAAAAATGGTCATCAGTAACCATCTTCCTTCGAATTCTAACTCTTCAAAGGATATTCTTTCTAAACGAAATCTTCAGCTAACAAATTGCCCCCAATAAATGCCTGTTTTGAAAACAAGAGAAATAGGCGTTTCTTGTCATGATGAGATTTCATTTTACTCATTTCTTAGAGTTCCAAGACAACTGACTAACGTCATAATCAATTATGACTCCACTTTCAAAACATCTTGTCATTTTCAAAGATGTCTTCTTAGAACTTACATTCCCACGTTCTGGCATTACTTCATGATCATTACTCCTATATACTAGGAGTAAGGCTAATAATTATTCGATCGCCGTTGGATTAAATCAACGCCTACCGCGTGTCTTTTGACTTTTACCCAAAAGATCTGAAAGGGTTTCCGTTAATCCTTTAAATACTTGAACTTCTACCCTCGCATAACTTCCACTCCTAACTTCTTTGCCTTCAACATAGACAAGAAAAATCCTCTTTGGCTTTAGTTTAACCTATTTCCTAAATCAAATTTACTCATGGCGTCTTCTTCCAATGCTCTTCAACCCATTCAAAAGCTTCAACATCCTACACTGGTAAAGAATCAAGAACACATTCCAGACCCAAACGATGCAGAGGCGCGCGCCATCTATGCTTCTCAGGTAATCATTCCTTTTGAACTTTCTGGAAAAACTCATGCTTTCATGGGTCCTTTACCAGGAGGAAACAACCCCTCTTTGAGTAAATTTTTCCCTGCTTATTATAAAACTAGACCTTTAGTTAGCAAAAATAAGATAGATGAAGAAGGTCATCCAATCTCAGCTGATCCTGATAACACAAAAGAAACCTCAACTGAAACTTCTTTGGTCTTAGAGAAAATTAGGTTAAACTATGTAACCAATTTTGTGAAAGTCTTTAGGTCAATCCATTTAGCAAAAGATCATGAATTGTATTACGCTTGGCTAGCGAAGGTGGAAAAACAAAAGGCTCCTTTCTGGAAACAATTAGGGATTTATGACCTAATCCAGTTATCCAAAACAGGTCTAGAATATAACCAAACCATGTTAGTAGCGTCAGTTTATTTCTGGGATGCTTCTCACAATACTTTCCATCTTCCATGCGGAATGGTTACCCCTACCCTCTTCGACGTAGCTTCTATAACAGGGCTTCGACCAACTGGGGAAACCTTCGACCCCAATTTCATGGATACTGACACCATCAATTAATGAAGCAACAGTCACTTACACTGCTTTCATTCAACAATACCACAACGATAAGACCACAGAAGTCTCAGACGAAGAACATATTGCATTTTTAGCACTCTGGCTTTCGAGATGCGTCTTTTGTTCTAGGTCCATTCAAGTGGCAAAGAGATACCTTTGCATGGCTAACCAGCTAAATGCTGGAAAAAAGTTAAACCTAAGCCAGTTAATTCTAGGATTTCTCTACGAGAATCTCGGTGAAGCAACAGACCTTGTTAAGAACTACAAAACAGGATCTCTTCTTTTTGCTGGTCCTTTCTTGTTGTTGCAACTATGGCTTAATTCCACTTTTGAGGCTCATCTCCCATACAAAAGTGTTGTGGATGAAGAAAGTGCAGATATAAAGAATCGAACAGTAGAAAGAACCAGACTGGCTTACCTAACCCCGAAAGAAGAAACTGGCAAGCTTCGTGAAAACTTCTTGGCGTACATAATGATGTTCGCTAAACGTTATCAATTCAATCCCTCGATGGCTCCATTCGTACAACGGAAGGTGGGTCCTGAATGGTTTACTCGAGAATTTCCAGCAGCTTCTTTTGACCAACAAGCTGAATCCATGGCTATCTGGGGAGCTTTCCTCACCCCAAAGTTGTTATATCACCGATTTCGATCTCCAAAGAGTCACTGCTGTCTTCTTTGTTATCAACCGAATCTGGTTTCGAGACAATTTGGGTTGGTTCAACTCAAACCAAAATGCTTATATGACAAAAGGAATCACATGTGTCTACACACTTCGCATCTGGCAGAAGATGAATATGAGTCAAAAATCTCCAAATATGTTGGCATCACCACATTGTCTCCCGTCTCTTTCGAACCTGCTTTTTACTCTACCATAGATTTTCATCAATGATGGACAGATTATTATTCCATGCAAATCTTCGATGCTGAAAGCCTTACTCGGGAACTAACTGAAGCTTTTGCTGATGTGCAGGAGAATTTCCATAAAGGTACTTCGACTCATATTAAGGAAATCCAAGCATTTTAGAAATTATTTGAAACTATCTACAGGCCTGATGATCTTAGTCGGACCGTTCGTGAGGCTGCGGTCACTTTACGTGAAAAGTTTTTTGCTAAACTGGATAAGTTAAAATTGCCCACGTCTGTTCGACCTGAACTATGTTATAAAGTGGCTTTCGAACTTCATCCTCCAAAATTTCCTCCACTACCTAGTGCTGATTTTGGTGTGGCTTTAAGCCCTCCTTTTCCAGACTGGTTCGTGTGTGGGAATCTCATAAAAATCCTTCAAGAAGAATCTAAAAAACGCGCTGAACGAGTGGTCCCGACTAAGCATACCTTGGATACTTTCAAAGGACATCTTCATATAGGTCTTGAGCACGTTCGCGTCTTGACTCCAATACCCGAAGGTTGGGGTTTAGACAATCTTTCGACTAACTTTTCTTTCTTTACTGAAATACTGATTTACATTTTGTTCACAGCCGTTACTCGAAAGAGACAAATCAAGGAAGCTCCTGTACAGAAGGGTTCTGGAGCTTCGAGGAATACCAAGGCGAGTGGGAGTGATTCTGTCACCACTGGCAAGAAATCCACGGTACATACATACCTTGTACTTTAACTTGTGAAATTTTATGAATATTACTAACTGGGTTTTAATATGTATTTCAGAGCTCGAAACCTCCAGCGTCTTCGAAGCGAAAAGTTCCTCAAACAGCTGCTTCAGATGACGAAGATAAATCTCCTCCGCGTACTAGACAAGCAATAAAGAAAAGACAGAAAGCTGCCACCCCTTCAGCCAAAGGAAAGGGATCTGGAACTTCGAAGCTCACTTCATCGAGTGACAAGATATCTTCTGATGAATCACCCTTGAAGGCTGCTAGTACTATCCCCATTGTGGAGAGTCATAACTCAAGCCCAGACAACATTCCAACCAAGGTATTTGGATTTCACAGTTTAATCATTTTTTCAAACTCTAA